>NC_091470.1:190660846-190906019 GCF_036971445.1 Narcine bancroftii
TCAGACTGCAGGCCCAACCCCCCCTCCCCCCCCAGACTGCAGGCCCAACCCCCCCTCCCCCCCCAGACTGCAGGCCCAACCCCCCCTCCCCCCCAGACTGCAGGCCCAACCCCCCTCCCCCCCCAGACTGCAGGCCCAACCCCCTCCCCCCCCCAGACTGCAGGCCCAACCCCCCCTCCCCCCCCAGACTACAGGCCAACCCCCCCTCCCCCCCCAGACTGCAGGCCCAACCCCCCCTCCCCCCCAGACTGCAGGCCCAACCCCCCCTCCCCCCCCAGACTGCAGGCCCAACCCCCCCTCCCCCCCAGACTGCAGGCCCAACCCCCCCTCCCCCCCAGACTGCAGGCCCAACCCCCCCTCCCCCCCCAGACTGCAGGCCAACCCCCCCTCCCCCCCCCAGACTGCAGGCCCAACCCCCCCTCCCCCCCCAGACTGCAGGCCCAACCCCCCCCAGACTGCAGGCCCAACCCCCCCTCCCCCCCCCCCCCAGACTGCAGGCCCAACCCCCCCTCCCCCCCCCAGACTGCAGGCCCAACCCCCCCTCCCCCCCCAGACTGCAGGCCCAACCCCCCCTCGCCCCCCCAGACTGCAGGCCCAACCCCCCCTCGCCCCCCAGACTGCAGGCCAACCCCCCTCGCCCCCAGACTGCAGGCCCAACTCCCCCTCCCCCCCCAGACTGCAGGCCCAACCCCCCTCCCCCCCCAGACTGCAGGCCCAACCCCCCCTCCCCCCCCAGACTGCAGGCCCAACCCCCCCTCCCCCCCCAGACTGCAGGCCCAACCCCCCCTCTCCCCCCCCAGACTGCAGGCCCAACCCCCCTCCCCCCCCAGACTGCAGGCCGCAGGCCCTCCCCTCCCCCCCCAGACTGCAGGCCCAACCCCCTCCCCCCCAGACTGCAGGCCCAACCCCCTCCCCCCCAGACTGCAGGCCCAACCCCCTCCCCCCCCAGACTGCAGGCCCAACCCCCCCTCCCCCCCCAGACTGCAGGCCCAACCCCCCTCCCCCCCCAGACTGCAGGCCCAACCCCCCTCCCCCCCCAGACTGCAGGCCCAACCCCCCCTCCCCCCCTCCCCCCCCAGACTGCAGGCCCAACCCCCCCTCCCCCCCCAGACTGCAGGCCCAACCCCCCTCCCCCCCCAGACTGCAGGCCCAACCCCCCCTCCCCCCCCAGACTGCAGGCCCAACTCCCCCTCCCCCCCAGACTGCAGGCCCAACCCCCCCTCCCCCCCCAGACTGCAGGCCCAACCCCCCTCCCCCCCTCCCCCCCAGACTGCAGGCCCAACCCCCCCCTCCCCCCCAGACTGCAGGCCCAACCCCCCCTCCCCCCCCAGACTGCAGGCCCAACCCCCCTCCCCCCCCAGACTGCAGGCCCAACCCCCTCCTCCCCCAGACTGCAGGCCCAACCCCCCTCCCCCCCCAGACTGCAGGCCCAAGCCCCTCTCTCCCTCTCTCCCCCTCTCTCTCTCCCCCTCTCTCCCTCCCTCTAAACTGCACGCCACTCCCGTCACCACCCACCCATCTCTAGCAATTACTCACTCTCCTCCTCTTCAAATTCACCGGCAACGCCGACCCGACCGGCGCTCACGGACGCGCCAACCAGCAACGTTCCAGAGCCTCGTGGCGTTCGCACCGCCACTCTTCGCTGCCCGATTCAAATGATGCGCCTGCAGCGTCTCCCAGGCAACCGCACAGCGAGCCGTTGAAAGGCGGGATGATATCACTCGGCTGCGAGGTGGGTCAAAGACTGTTCCCAGACTCTCCCTGCGGAGGGGGGGGGGGGGCGAGAGGACTGACAAACCTCTCCGCCAATTAGAATTCGGTGTCGGGGGCCGTGGCTACGGAGCCCGCAAGATTGGCAGGTGGAAATGGGCAGGTCCTCCGGTACTGCCCGATGGGTCCCAGTCGCCTCCGGGACAATGGAAACTCTTTCCCCCTTAAAGAGGCCAGACTTCTTCTGCTGCTGACATCGTGGGCTCAAAGCAGAGTGGAACCCCCTCAAACAACGAAGGGAGGACGAACAAGGGGCCACAGTGTTGGTAATTGTGCTGCATACTAATTAGTGGATTAATGTCACAATGTGCAGTCATGGCTCAAACGTTCCTCTTATTGTCACCTGATGAGGTGCATCAAAACACATGGACCACCCCTGGGTGCTGCAGCGGGCAGGAGCGATGCACTGAGTACCCCGCATCAGTGGCAGCGCTAGTGAGTGCTGCGCATGCGCTGATTGCCCAGCGACACTCAGTGGTGAGAGTCCAATTGCAGGCCGCTCCTAAGAAATGGTTCTTCCTATTAAGGCAGATATGCAAATGACGGAAGCCAAAGTAGAAGATATAGAAAATGTCAACAATAATGAAGGAAGTCGAATTGGTACCTGTTTCTGGTGGGCTGGTTCAATAGAAGGTTTTTAAAAATCTCCCTCTTCAGGGGGAAGGTTGTAGGTTGGCTGAGTGTGAGCGTGAGTAGTGGAGACTTACGTGGCAGGTGGCCATGATGGCCGCTCTCCCAGAACTTGGCTATCTTATTGCACTTTGGCTGTGCTGACGCCTGCGATGTCCCTGTGAGAGATGAGTAAAATTGATATAAAAATATGAAGATGAGGAAACTAATATAGATATATGGGTAAATGAATAAAGCCAGTATGAACAGGATAAGAAATGGATATTAGAATGTAGGAAGCAGAGTCAGTCTGAGTAAGATAAGAATCTCCTAGCCTTTAGACAAAATCAGCAAGTTCACCAAATGAGATAAGGATAGACAATAGATAATAGAACAGTTTGGCGGGCAGCAGCCTCCTTTGAAGAAGACCGCAGAGCCCACCTCACTGACAAAAGGCAAAGGAGAAAAACCCAACACCCAACCCCAACCAACCAATTTTCCCTTGCAAACCGCTGCAATCGTGTCTGCCTGTCCCGCATCGGACTGGTCAGCCACAAACGAGCCTGCAGCTGACGTGGACTTTTTACCCCCTCCATAATCTTCGTCCGCGAAGCCAAGCCAAAGAAAAGAAGAGATAATAGAATGTTAGGAAGTAGAGTTAGTCTGAATGAGATAAGGGTCTCCTAGCCCCAGATAGAATTAGCAGGTTTGAATATGTAATTGGTAATCCTTAGACAGTATTAGCCAGTTCTACATATGAAGAGACATAGCCCTGAGGGTCGGGAAGGTGTAAATTAGAACAAAGAACAGGTTTGTGAATAAGGACAATGAGGATAATGACATGATGAGACACCGACAGGATACCCCCTGGTCCTCCAAGTGCACAGAAACAGCACGAAGGCAGGCAGGATTGCCTAATGCCAAACCTATCCAGAAGGCAGAAGAATGTAAGGGGGAGGGTATTCCTATACTGAAATAAACTGTATAAAAGTTGGGTGAGCCCCAGTGTATGTGTGTATTCTCAGGGTAAGGGGAAAGCACCCAACTTTGCATTGTTGTATAATAAATGTTCTTTGTTCTCAATTTTTGTCTCGAGCAATTTCTGTGAAGGTACTTCTGTTTCTAACAAATGGGGGCTCGTCCGGGATCCCACTCCCTCCACTGACAGAGTGCCCGACGACGGGGGTAGGTGCACCCCAGCTGATTCAGTGGATGAAGCGAGTGATATCCGAGAAGAGGCATTGAGAACAAACAACGAGAGAACGTTAAGGAAGCGCGCTAGAACTAGCTACTGGATCTCGCTAAGAGAAATTTTACTTACCTGTTAGTATGGGAGGTGTAAGTAGTAAGGAAGAGAGTCTTAATGAAGGATGGGAGGATCAGATAACCAAGCAAAGTCCGTTAGGATTAATGTTATCTGATTGGGGTGCGGGGAGAACCCGTGGGAAGGACAAACCAACCATGGTCAGGTATTGTTGTTTGGAATGGGTTAAAAGCCCGATTAAAGGGAGCTCAGTATATTGGCCAAAGCTCGGATCCGAAGATGACTGGATGTGTCAAGCATTGAACATCTGGCTCTATCAAAACCAAAGAGATAATCTTGAGAGCAGGGAATATGCAGCCTGCTGGCTCAGGGGATCGTTTGATCAACTGCTTTTGAATGAAAAGGAATGCAAGGACAAGAGAGATGAGGAACCTTTTGTCCCTGAACCACAAGGATGGGATGTGTTACATTCCCTTCCTCCACCTTATGTTCCTATGCTGGCTCCTATCTTTCCCTCCTCCTCCTATGCTTTACCCTTCTGCACCTTCCCCTCCTCCCCCACAGCTAGAGAAAAGAGAAGAAAGTAGGAGTGGTATGATGACCCGTTCACAAAGTACTCGATTACCACCTCTATTGACAAGAGAGAGAGGCGACTTTAATTCAGAACAGTGTGAGACCCTCCAGGAAGAAAGGGCAGAACCCTTTGATTCATTTCCCAGAGAGCAGGAACCTAGACCTAATAAGCCAGAAACTAACTGGATGAGACCTCTGCGGGAAGTTCCCGTGGGAGAGGGTCTCGGTTTCGTAAATGTGCCCCTGACCAGTACAGAGGTGCGTAACTTTAAGAGAGAAATTATCTCCCTGATAGAAGATCCTCAAGGATGTGCTGAACAATTAGATCAATTTTTGGGACCAAATACATATACCTGGGATGAGTTAACATCTATCTTTAAAACACTGTTTACTTTGGATGAGCGTGCAATGATTCGCCAGGCAGGGATTAGAGTCTGGGATAAGGAACACCAATGGGGACCAGAGGCGATACCGGAGAAGCTAAATTTCCCCTGGCGAAACCAAATTGGGATAAGAATACTAATGATGGTCGCACATTAATGGAAGAATATAGGGTTAATTTGATAAAAGGAATCAAGGAATTTGTTCCAAAGGACAGAATTTTAAGAAAGCATTTGAGGTTCCCCAAGGTCCCGAGGAGACCCCCTCTGCATTTCTGAATAGATTGCGTACGGCCAAACAGCAATATGGGGGTCTGGACGTAGAATCCCCAGCAAGTGAACAACTAGTATTAACGGGTTTCGTTACGAACTCAGCCCCAGACATTAGGAGGAAATTACAGAAGACTGAGAATTAGCATGAGCAAGGAATAACCCAGCTTCTACAGATCGCACAAAAAGCATTTGTCCAGAGGTCTGAGGATAAGCAGAAAGGAAAGGCTAAGATTTTGATGCAGGCAGTCAAGGGAGTAGTGGAGGAACAACAAGGAAAGGGTAGGGACTGTGTGCCAGTTCCTGGACGTTGGGAGGGGAGCCAGGGGTGGGGAAGTTGGGACGGGTAGATGGAGGAGTAGAGGAGGATTCCGGTGATGACGACCATTCCCGGGACCCTGTAGAGACCCAGGTAGAAATTGTGAAACAGGAGCATTAGTTTGTTATCATTGTAAAAAGGAGGGACACTTTAAGAAAGAATGCCCAATGTGAGCCAGGGAGGCACGATCCTACGCCCTGATGGAAGCAGATTATGAATAGGGGAGTCACGGTTCTCAGTCAATAGGGGCTGCACGAAGAACCATTGGTAAATTTAAGCATAGGACCCCACAGTGACAAGATGGTATTTTTAGTAGATTCTGGGACAGCCCGGTCTAGTATTTTACAACCATCCGAGGGTGTTAGGATAGAGGGGACAGTGATAGTTTTGGGAGTAGGAGGAAGAGACTTTACAGTCCCCATATTAAGAGATGTAAGAATACAAATGGGAGAAAAGGTAATAACAGAGGATATTTTACTAGTTCCCCAAGCTGGAGTTTGTTTGTTAGGACGAGATTTACAGGACCAATTGGCCATCGGCACCAGACCACAGGAATCGGGTATCGGTGTTCAATTGTATGTATTAAGCGAGGAAGATCAAGAACTAATAAATCCTGGAGTATGGGCAGAAAAAGGCAATAGAGGAGTGTTAGATATTCCTCCCCTGCAAGTTACTTTAAAAGATCCTGAGCAAGTAATTAGACGAAAACAGTACTCAATTCCTATGGCTGGCCGTAAGGGGCTGCAGCCAGTAATTGACCAGTTGGTGAAAGATGGTATACTCGAACCTTGTATGTCACCTTTTAATACCCCAATTTTAGCTGTCCAAAAACCAGACAGTACCTATCGATTAGTGCAGGACTTGAGGGAGCTGAACAAAATTATTCTCATCTGTCACCCGGTTGTACCTAATCCCTATACAATAATGGGTAAAATCGATCCCCATAGTAAATGGTTTAGTGTGATTGACCTCAAAGTTGCTTTCTGGACCTGTCCATTAGCCACAGAGAGCAGAGACATGTTTGCCTTTGAATGGGAAAATCCTTTTACTGGACATAAGAAACAATACCGGTGGACTGTCCTTCCCCAGGGCTTTACAGAATCACCAAATTTATTCGGTCAGGTCTTAGAATAAATACTAGATGAGGCTCCTCGGAGAGAAAATTGTCAGTTGATACAATATGTTGATGATTTGATAATTACGGGAAAAACGAATGAATTAGCTAAACAGTATACTGTTGAACTTTTAAATTTTCTGGAGAATAAGGGTCTCAGGGTGAGTGAATCCAAATTACAATTTGTTCAATCAGAAGTTAAATACTTAGGTCATCTGGTAAGTCAGGGAATTAGGAAAATAAGTCCAGAAAGGATATGTGGTATTCTACAGATTCCCCCTCCCAAGAATGCCCAAGAACTTAGGAAATTGCTTGGTTTAGTGGGATACTGTAGAATCTGGATTGAAAATTATTCTAGCCTGGTCAGATTTCTCTATGATAAACTCGCAATCGTAGGGGGCGAAGCTGTTGTCTGGACAGAGAAAGAGATTAAAGATTTTAACTTGGTGAAACAGAGCCTTATTAGTGCCCCAGTGTTGGCATTACCCAACTTAAATAAGCCATTTGACCTATATACTAATGCGAAAGGAGGTGTAGCCACCGGAGTACTAACACAAGAGAGGGCAGGCTGTAGACAGCCAGTTGCTTTTCTGTCAAAGGTTTTAGACCGTTTGTCGTGGTTGGCCAGAATGTGTGCAAGCCATCGCAGCCACTGCTATTTTAGTTGAGGAAGGACGAAAGATTATGTTTGGTGCCCCGATGATGGTTCACACCCCTTACACAGTCCGTAATATTCTCTTACAATGTGCTGGAAGGTGGCTCACAGACTCTAGAATTTTAAAGTATGAAGCGATCCTAATGGATAGGGATGATTTGACCCTGATTACGAATAAAGAACACAATCCAGCAGCCTTCTTGGTTTCTCCAAATTCTGACAATAACATAAATGAATTAGAGCATGTGTGTTTAGAGGTAATAGATTTACAGACCAAAATTAGAGAGGATTTAAGTGATGAGCCTTTACAGGAGGGTGAAAGGTGGTTTATAGATGGATCTTCCCGTTGCATTGATGGCACTCGCTTTAGCGGGTATAGTGTAGTGGATGGGAAAGAAGGAGTGGTGATTGAAGCTAGTCACCTCCCTGGTCATTGGTCAGCACAATCTTGTGAATTGTATGCCCTCTGTAGAGCACTCCAGGGTCTAGAGAACAAGGTGGGCACTATTTACACGGACTAAAAGTACGCTTTTGGTGTAGTGCACACCTTTGGGAAGATCTGGAAATAACGGGGAATGATAACTGGAAAAGGACAGAAGTTGATCCATGAAAACTTAATTGTCCAATCCCTGGATGCTCTTACACTACCTGAGGAAATAGCTGTAGTACATGTACGAAGCCATCAAAGTGGTGACAGTCTCGAAGCCCATGGGAACAGATAAAAATATGAAGATGAGGAAACTAATATAGATATTTGGGTAAATGAATAAAGCCAGTATGAACAGGATAAGAAATGGATATTAGAATGTAGGAAGCAGAGTCAGTCTGAGTAAGATAAGAATCTCCTAGCCTTTAGACAAAATCAGCAAGTTCACCAAATGAGATAAGGATAGACAATAGATAATAGAATGTAGGAAGTAGAGTTAGTCTGAATGAGATAAGGGTCTCCTAGCCCCAGATAGAATTAGCAGGTTTGAATATGTAATTGGTAATCCTTAGACAGTATTAGCCAGTTCTACATATGAAGAGGACACAGCCCTGAGGGTCGGGAAGGTGTAAATTAGAACAAAGAACAGGTTTGTGAATAAGGACAATGAGGATAATGACATGATGAGACACCGACAGGATACCCCCTGGTCCTCCAAGTGCACAGAAACAGCACAAAGGCAGGCAGGATTGCCTAATGCCAAACCTATCCAGAAGGCAGAAGAATGTAAGGGGGAGGGTATTCCTATACTGAAATAAACTGTATAAAAGTTGGGTGAGCCCCAGTGTATGTGTGTATTCCCAGGGTAAGGGGAAGCACCCAACTTTGCATTGTTGTATAATAAATGTTCTTTGTTCTCAATTTTTGTCTCGAGCAATTTCTGTGAAGGTACTTCTGTTTCTAACATCCCCAAATGCACAATCCTTGACTGCAAAATTTGTGGTAGTGGGGGACTGCGTTTGCCCTTCCCAATTCCAAAACTCAAGATGGAACCTGTCCACGGTCGCTCTCAGCTCAAATCTTCTCCCATCACAAAGTCTCACCCAACCCAGGAACCCAACTCACCACTCAGTCCTATCTTAAATCTTCCAGTTTACACACTGTGCCACACACTGCCTTCTCTCTCATCCATTCCCCACGGCAGCCACTCTGCCACATACATCTAAAACCCCACAAACTCAATCAAACCAACCATCTCATCCTACCACATAGACTGCCACAACAGGCCTTTCACACCAAGCCTACTGCTGGAAATCCACCCAAAATTATTTTTAACCTCTTCATTGCACTCAGCACTAAAATTAAACGAGTCAAACTGTGAGAAGTACCTTCACGTTCACAAAATATGCTCGAGACAAAAGTTGAGAACAAAGAACATTTATTTACATTTACAACAATGGGCAGGAAGCTTCTTTGTTTTTATACATTTTTCAATTCACCTCCCCTTACATTTTTCTTACATTTATCCTTCTTGGATTGGTTTGGCACTTTTCCCTATTCGCCTGACTCTTGACTGACTCCGACTTCCTCCTATCCCGTACTCACACCTCCTTTCCCCACCCCCTATTAAACAAGCTCTTTGTGTGTGTACGTGCATATTTCTTAAATTCCTCTGTTATCTTGTTTACTCTGTTCTGCTCTTTTTCATGCGCCATTTTACACAAAGAACATTTTAGCTTTTTTCTCGCTTTTTCTTTCTACCTTCTATAACTGTTTCAGAACTCCTAACATTAAAGTAATAACTGTTTCTAAACTCCTGCAATTAAAATAATAACCATTTCTAAACTCCTTCAATTAAAATAATAACTGTTTCTAAACTCCTACAATCCACCCCTTAAAAAGAGCTACGCTTTCAAACCTGTCTAAATAATAGAGGTTTCTTTCTCCCATAGTTTCAGAAGGTTCTCTGCTGCCTCAGCATAATCCTGTTGTTGCAGAACCATAATGGGACTGATTTGTCGAATGGCTCGTCTAACCAAACACTAGAGGCAAGGAAGGATGCAAGGGATCAGTATTAAGGCAAGAAGTATAAAGGCAGAAAAGATAAGTGCTGAATGTATCCATGACCAGGAGCCACTAAACCATTTAGACAACCATGAGCCAATGGCGGGGTGCCATGTTTGCACAGGCACATGGGAGAGTTTCCGTATACCTGAAGAAATATCTTTAACAGCTTGTCCATTATTATCAATTGTAAGGCAGCAATTGGAGAGATTCAGCTGGCCACACACACCACCTTCTGCAGCCAATAAATAGTCCAGGGCTAGGCGGTTCTGATAAACGGTAGCCCGGATTTGCTGTTGTTCCTCTGCCAACAAATCTAAGGCAGTAGCTGTCTGGTTAGTAATTACTTCTAGGTCAGCCTGCAAACGGATTAGACAATTAAGCATGTAAATTGGAGTTCGGTACCCCCATGAACCATCTTGTGCCAACGTAGCCGGTCCATAATATGAAATTATGTGTTCAGGGGGAAAGTCATCCCCCCATTTTCTGATCTTAGCCGAACGGCATTGTATGGGGAATGTAATGTATGGGGAAATATGTTCATCGGAATCTGGAGGAAGAAGATGGAAATGTGGTTGAATCATACCAATACAAGTCCCACTCCAGTCGGGTTCAAGGTATGTATAAGCCATATTCCCACAAATCCAATATAAGCCGTCGGGTGCATAGCCGGAAGGACTATAATCTTCCCAGAAGGATGTCAGTGCAGGAATGGCCTGATAAGGGTTGAAACCAGTGCAATTCCAAAACTCAATGTCGGCAAGGTCAGATGTGTCATTAATGGGAACCAAGGGTACACATGGAACATCTGATCGATTAGAAAGGGACAGGAAGCCGGTAGGCGGGGTTGGAACCCAATTTCCACCAGTGATATTATTCCAGCGCTGGCAAGCCAAATCGCCCTTTGGGTACCTGCCGTGTTCTTTTACCAAGCACTCAAAGCCTTGTGGATGATTTTCCAACTTCAAAGACTCACGGGATCGGCCAGAAGTGCTAGTGGAAAGATTGGAAGCAAGAAGTGTACAATCATCTAATGGCTCACCTCTCCATGGCCAAGTTCCATCCCGGGTTGGGCCGCTACAAATCCAACAGTTACGAACACCAAGCTCCTGGACAGTAAGTTGATGTAAATCGACCCATAGGTTATCTCCAAGTCTATGCCTATTGGCTTATATTCTTGCCCTCTCGTACAAGTTCTTTTGAGACTCGTGGCAAAACAGTGATCATGTTGGTACCACTATACTTAGAACCTGCCCGCAGTGAAATCACTTCCTTCACTAGAGGGTCTCACGGTTTGCCTAATTTGGAGGCACAGAAGGGTCCCGGGGGAGGGAGGGGGGGCAGGACAGGAAGAATCTATTTCTTGACCTACCTAGTGGAGAACCCTCTCCTAGACTTAGAAAAATGGTATATGTCTCGGAGGCAAAAGAATAATTGTCATTCTTTCTTGGGACTACACAACCCTCCTTCGTCCCCATCCACTTCTCAAAATACTTAATCTCCATAAGCTCAACATCATTACCCGAAGTGCTGCCCCTCTTCCAAAAGGACTTAACAGATTGGGAGCAAGATGGAGTGGAGGTGAAAGCAATGGGGGGGCGGGGGGAGGGGGTTGGGCCTACATAAGAAATTGAAGGAATATGGAGAAGTATCAGGGTACAAGATCAATGCAAATACAAGTGAAGTGATGCCAATGAGTAACACAGACTATACAGAATTTAAAAAAGAATCACCATTTAAATGGCAAACACAAGCAATCCGATACCTACGGATCAGGTTAGATAATAACCACTTGTAAACTTAATTATCAGCCACTAATAAAGAAATTGAAGGAAGACTTAGAACATTGGAAAGAATTACCACTAATGTTGATAGGGAGGGTAAACTGCATTAAAATGAACGTGTTCCCAAGGATACAATATTTATTTCAAACATTACCAATTCCTTTAACAGAAAAATTATTTAGGGACTAAAGAGAATAATAAGGAAATTCTCGTGGAAAGGGAGGAATCCAAGGGTAGCGTTAGATAAATTAGCAGAGAGGTATAATCAAGGTGGTTTGAAGTTACCAAATTTTAGAAATTATTATAGAGCCGCACAATTAAGGAATTTATCAGATTTTTACCAGACAAGAAAAAAACCAGACTGGACTAAGATAGAACTAGATAATATTCATTTTTATGTTGTTTCGCCGACTATAATTTTCCAACATATCTCTTATATACTTTATGTGCAATGAAAAGCTGGTGCAATATAAAATCCCACCAGTACTGTATCATTTACTTAATACATGGAAGAAGATCCACTTAGAAAGGAAAAAAATGAATTATCAAATTCCAAAATTACTATTGATGCAAAAACCGCTAATCCCTTTTACAATAGACAACCTTTCCTTTAGAGAATGGGGAGAAAAGGAATCAAAAGAACAGAAAATTGTTTTTTGGGAAATAATTTATTAACATTTGAACACTTTAAGTACAAATATGGTATAACTCATGGTGCAATGTTTGCATATCATCAATTGAAAGTGTATTTAAAGGATAAATTGGGAAACAGACTGAGATTACCAGAAGGAAGCAGCTTTGAATATGTGATTACAGACACAATGATAATTAAAAGATTTATAACCAACATGTACATTAAGCTGCAAGATAAGGAAAATGAAATAAACTATAAAAACCTAAGCAGAAGTGGTAAAATGATCTAAACATAAAGATAAAAAATGAAGTATGGGAAAAGTTGTGTTCTGGAACTATGAAGAATTCAATAAACACAAGGTTATGCATGACACAGTATAATTGGTTACTCCTCAAAAATTAAAAAAATGGGACTCAACATTATCGGATAGATGTTTTCGCTGTAAGAAGGAAATGGGAACAACATAACATGCAACTTGGCCATGTACGAAAGTAAATACGTTTTGGGAAGAATTAAATCAGATACTAAATAAAATTACAAAAAATAACATACCAAAAAAAACAGAGATATTTCTTTTAAGTAACATAAGAAGTAGAGAATTAGGCCTCAAATTGGATAAAGTACAAAAAAGATTCATTATGATAGCCTTAGCGATAACAAAAAAATGTATAATGTCAACTTGGACAATGGAAGAGAGCCTGAGTATACAACAATGGTACATGGAAATGAATAAATGATTGGGAAAAAAAATAACATATAATTAAAATAATAAAGTCACAATGTTTGAACAAATTTGGGAACCATACAGAGAGAGCTTGCGTTCGACCTCCATCCCCTAAAATGAGAATGAAAATGATAAGAAGACAAAATGACTAGATTCAGTGTGTAATAAATAGATGATGCATTTTTCTTGTTTATTTTCCTTTGTATGAAAATATTGTTTTATGATTTTATTGTATTGTAAATTTTGAATATTTATGGGTTTTGGAGGGGGGTGGGTAGGGGGGAGGGTGGGAAAATGGGGAGAAAAGACCACTATGTAAATTTAATGAGAAACATTGGAACATATTTTGGTTGATATGGTTCATAGTGTGAAAAATAAAAAAATTATATATAAAAAAAGAATTCCAGCAAGTTTGTCAAACAAGACGTGCCCTTTCTGAATCCATGCTGAGTCTGCCGATGGAACCCCTTCATTCTAAATGCCTTGCTATTTCATCCAGCTCCAAGCATTTTCCTGATTCCCAACCTTGGCCAATAATTACATGTCTTCTGCCAACACCCTTTTTTAAAAAGTGGCGTGACATTTGCTGTCATCCAATCTGGTGGGACCTGCCCAGAATCTAGACAATTTTGGTAAATGACTACTAACACATCGTCTATAACTCCTACAATTTCCCTCAGTACTCATAATATAACAAAATTAGTACTGAATAGAAAGTAGATAAGATACAATTAAAATTCCATGATATATAAAAGGTATTTAACGATCATTTATGAAGCAAAGGACTAAGGCAAGAACGAACAGGTGAAAGAAATTATTGCAATTGATTCCAACACGAGGAAAATGCAGAAATAGCCAGGGAAAGTGGTAGGTGTTTCATCCTGCCGTTTTGATGGCTTATTGTGCAGAGGATAAGGGCGACCGAGAGCTTCTCATCTGTCCCATCTGCCATGGGTTGTTTACCGACCTCATTCTGGTGCATTGTGACCACAACTTCTGTTGTTCTTGCATTGAGTCTTATCAGCAGGTGCAGGGGGTTTCAAGCTGTTGCCCTGAGCTGACCCTGCAACCCAACCAGAAACATGGTGGACAAGATCAGGTGGCTGTCGCGGCCGGAAAGCTGCACAGAGGGGTGCGAGGATTTGTGTGCCAAGCACAGGGAGAGGAAGAGTCTTGTGTGTCAGACGGACAGGATATTGATCTGCCGGATGTGCAGAGACACCCAGCTTCACAAGCAACACCGGTTCAAACATCGAGACGAATTCACTGCAAGTTCCAAGATAGGCAATCCCGATCCAAGGTTCTCCACAGACGTGCCCATTAAGTTCCTCTATGCCTCAGCATCAATTTCCACGACAGGGCTTGTGATTGGAGCAAATGTGAATGACGCATTATTGAGCTGGACTGGACAGCCACAGGCCATTCAGCCCACCTGACCCATGCCACCCCTGTTGTGCTTTTACCTTAATCTCATGTGCATGCATATAACAATTACAGCACAAAAGCAGGCCAACTTGTCCCTTCTAGCCCATGCTGAACACCTTCTCCCACCTAACCCCACTGACCTACACTCAATCTGATGTAACCAGTATATCAGTGGTTCTCAATTTTTTTTCTTTCCACTCATACAAGAAATCCCTAGGCCATCGATGCTCTGTGATTAGTAAGGATTGCTTAAGGTGATATGTGAGTGGGAAGGCAAGGTTGAAAATCACTGCTCTAGACTCAATTGTTACTGAAATATTTTGCTGGAGAAAAATTGTCATTGGCCCATTTCCTTTGGAGTTCTGAGACTGTACACATAATGAGTCAATTAGGGTCAATTTTCAAACTTTTTCTTTCCATTCATGTACCACCTAAAGCAATCCCTTACTAATCACAGAACACCAATGGCATAGGGATTACTTAAAGTGGTGTGTGAGTGGAAAGAAAAAGGTTGAGAACTATGGCAATATATATCAATCAGAATTGGTATGAGATAGAAGAATTTTTAACAAATATTGAGTTTCTTAAATATAAAAGGGGAACAAAAGACTTGAATGTATCCTTTACAAGGAAAGAAATAGAGAAAGCTCTGGGTTCTTTGCAGTCTAATAAATGCCAACCTACACTCTGTTGGTTTTTACCCTTCATAACTTTAAATACCTCAATCAAATCTTCCCTCATTTTTCTTTGATCCAAGGAATAAAGTCCTAACCTGTTTAATCTTTCTCTGTAACTCAGTTCCTGAAGTCTGGGAAACATCCTGGTAAATCTTCTCTGCACCCTTTCAATCTTATTGATAGCTTTCTTGTAGTTAGGTCACCAAAACTGCACACAATGCTCCAAATTTAGGCCTCAGCAATGTCTTGAACAACTTTACCATAACATCCTGTAGGAGTTTAGAAACAGTTATTATTTTAATTGTAGGAGTTCTGAAAGAGTTATAGAAGGTAGACAGAAACAGCAAGGAAAAAGCTAAAATGTTCTTTGTGTAAAATGGGGCATGAAAAAGCAGAACAGAGTAAACAAGATAACAGAGGAATTGAAGAAATATGCACGTACACACACAAGAGCTTGTTTAATAGGGGGTAGGGAAAGGAGGTGTGAGTACGGAATAAGAGAAAGTTGGAGTCAGTCAAGAGTCAGACGAGAAGGGAAAAGTGCCAAACCAATCCAAGAAGGACAAACGTAAGACAAATGTAAGGGAATGTGAAGTAAAAATTGTATAAAAACAAAGAGGCTTCCCACCCTCGGGGTACTTTCTCGAGGTAAGGGGAGAGTACCCAACCTTGCAATGTTGTAAATATAAATAAATGTTCTTTGTTCTCAATTTTTGTCTCGAGCAATTTCTGTGAAGGTACTTCTGTTTCTCACAATCCCAACTTTGATTTATGAAGGCCAGTATGGTGTGAGAAACAGAAGTACCTTCACAGAAATTGCTCGAGACAAAAATTGAGAACAAAGAACATTTATTATACAACAATGCAAAGTTGGGTGCTTCCCCTTACCCTGGGAATACACACATACACTGGGGCTCACCCAACTTTTATACAGTTGATTTCAGTATAGGAATACCCTCCCCCTTACATTCTTCTGCCTCCTGGATAGGTTTGGCATTAGGCAATCCTGCCTGCCTACGTGCTGTTTCTGTGAACTTGGAGGACCAGGGGGTATCCTGGTGGTGTCCACGTCTCATGTCATTGTCCTCATTGTCCTTATTCACACCTTCCCGACCCTCAAGGTTTACTAACTTCTTATATGCAGAACTTGCTAATTCTGTCTCAAAGGTTAGAAGACCCTTATCTTATTCAGACAAACTTTACTTCCACATTCTATTATCTATCCTTATCCTATTCATACTGGCTTTCATTACACACATATCCATACTAGCTTCCTTCATCTTTTATATTTTCATATTAGTTTTACTCATCTCTCACAATCCTCACTTTTCTTTTAGCTACGTTTCGTGAATTTTCAACTGGAATGTAACTTGGTCTTTTTCCCAGCGAGTCAGTAAACGAACTGCAGTCTCAGCATCATCAGACAGAATTTGGGAAACATACATCTTTTGGGTTATAGTGATTTGAGGAGGGGTCCGATGAATTAAATACTGCACACAAGTCTTTAGGCAGGGGAGCACCATAATGGCCAGAATGGCGAGTCCAGCTGCTATAAGGGCTGTGGGTATCAGACTCCAGTTACCAATAAAAAGTCTAGTCCATCCCACACCGGACCGAGGTTGCCAAGTCTGAACCTGGGCATGGGAAGATTTTCGAACTCCTGAAGAAGTGTCTTTAACCGCCTGACCTTTGTGATCATTGTCATTAATCAGTCTTTCACAAATGCTGCCTTCAGCAGCCAACGAGTAATCGAGAGCCATGCGATTTTGTTGAACTGTGTCTCGTATCTGTCGTCTTTCTTCAGCCCATAAATTCAGGGCAATCGCTGTCTGTTCGGTAATGATCTCCAAGGCTGCCTGGAGTCTGATTAAATGATTTAAATGCCAAGCAGCTGTGGTGTTCTGGAGCAGCTTACGTCGTTTACAACTGGAACTCCCCTTACAGTGGTGGTGCTTAACATTCCGAATGTCTGTGTGATCCAAAGGATGATTTACAGGAGACCAAGTTGGGGAGGGGTGTTTCTTGTCACTGAACCTGTGAGTTACAGCCTGTCTGTGAACATTAGCATATGTATTCACTCTATCTCTGCTAAATGTACAATCCTGACTAACATTCTGTCTGTCATTGTTCCACCATCTTCTTTGTGGTATCTCTTTAAAACTCCTCTTTTTAATATCTGTAAAGGCCGGAATACAAACCAAGTCTACTCCCCTAGGGCCGTTCTGTCCCCTGGTCCATGTTGGGATCCTATATTAACCCATACTAAATAAGGCACCCCACTATGGCTATACTCTATACCTGCACCCGGTCTGCATTCTAAAGGTAAATAATTGACACCTCTGCTGCCCCTATTCCAGGAGGACTTAATACATCGTGAGCAATTTGGTGATTTCCCAAAAATTGGGAACCAACAAGTAAACAAAACGGCAAATGGTAAAAACAACATTACAGCACTTTTTCCCAGCGTAGTGTAACTTTCAGATCAGAAGGATGAAGGACTGCACGCCAGGTGGAGGGTAGATTATCAATGTCGTTAGTCCGTGGTTTAGCAGCTCGTTTAATTCGTTGGATGTGGCTCCATCCCTTTTATTTCATTCGCACGGCAGTATCTGTAATCAAAAGTACACAATAGGGGCCATCCCAGACAGGTTTTAGTTGGTGATCTTGCCATGCTGTTATGTATACCCAATCACCAGATTTAATAGAATGAATAGGATACTCCAGGGGTGGGGTTTGAGCTAATAAACCCTTCTGTCGTAAGTCATACAGAGAAGTAGAAAGTCCCTGTAAATATTTAGATATGTACTGGTCATTAGCCTCAGGGATAGGGGTATCAGTGTGGAATCCCATGTAAGGAAGACCAAACATAATTTCATATAGTGAGACAGCAAGATCCTTACGAGGAACTGTGTGAGTCCTAATTAAAGCTAAGGGTAAGCATTTAATCCAGGAGAGGCCAGTTTCCTAATGAAGTCAAGTGAGCTGATTTTTTCAAGGTTTGATTCATTCGTTCAACATGACCTGAGCTCTGGGGGTGCCATGGGGTATGTAGCTGCCAATCTATTCCCAGTATTTTGCACACACCCTGGAGTACCTGAGAGGTAAAATGTGTACCTCGATCTGAGTCAATAGTTTGAGTCACAGACTCCAGTAGTATCCTGATAAAGGTGCTGGCACGATCATTAGGGGTCGGGAAAGCCTCAACCCATCGTGTGAAATGATCTACCATCACCAGGACGTATTTGTAAACCCCTATCTTAGGTAATTCCGTAAAATCAATTTGTATCCGTTGAAACGAGCGTACAGCTATATCACGACCACCAGGCATTACCTGGCGCATAACTTTCTTATTTACTCTCTGACAGATTGGACAACCCTGAGTACTCTGCTTGGCTATAGTGTATATTCCCGAGCAATGAAAGGACCGTACAAAAGTATCCACAAGTGCCTGTTTTCCCCAGTGTGTCTGCTGGTGGAGCTGATCAATAATTTGCCGAGCCAAGGCTTTGTTCAGCACTTGGCGTCCTTCTGCCGTCCACCACAACCCATCAACAGTTTGACGCATTCCCTGGTCCTTCATGTAAACCTCCTCTTCCCATGAAAAGATGGGAGTCTTTTGAACCTCATATGGTGTGGCCAGTAACAGCTGCATGTCTATTTT
Organism: Narcine bancroftii; assembly: GCF_036971445.1. Lineage (NCBI taxonomy): Eukaryota > Metazoa > Chordata > Chondrichthyes > Torpediniformes > Narcinidae > Narcine > Narcine bancroftii. The sequence goes on from NC_091470.1 coordinate 190,679,197, forward strand.
CTCCGTGAGCGCAGCCTGTTTGGCAGCTGTATCTGCCTGTCTGTTCCCCTGTGCGTCAGGACTGTCACCACTTTGATGGCTCCGTACATGAACTACAGCTATCTCCTCAGGTAATGTAAGAGCATCTAGAGATTGGACAATTAAGTTTTGTCCTTTCCCAGTTATCATTCCTCGCTCTTTCCAGATCTTCCCAAAGGTGTGCACTACATCAAAAGCATATTTTGAGTCTGTGTAGATCGTGCCCACCTTGTTCTCTAGACCCTGGAGAGCTCTACAGAGGGCATACAATTCACAAGATTGTGCTGACCAATGACCGGGAAGGCGACCAGCTTCAATCACTACTCCTTCCTTCCCATCCATTACACTATACACGCTATAGCGAATGCCATCAATGTAATGGGAAGATCCATCAATAAACCACCTTTCACCCTCCTCTAAAGGCTCATCGCTTAAATCCTCTCTAATTTTGGTCTGGAAATCTATTACCTCGAAACATACATGCTCTAAATCATTTATGGTATTGTCAGAATTTGGAGAAACCAAGAAAACTGCTGGATTGTGTTCTTTATTCAAAATCAGGGTGAAATCATCCCTATCCATTAGGATCGCTTCATATTTTAAAATTCTAGAGTCTGTGAGCCACCTTCCAGCACGTTGTAAGAGAATATTGCGGAATGTGTGAGGGGCGTGAACTATCATCGGGGCACCAAACGTAATCTTTCGTCCTTCCTCAACTAAAATAGTAGTGGCTGCGATGGCTTGCACACATTCTGGCCAACCACGACAAACAGGGTCTAAAACTTTTGACAGAAAAGCAACTGGCTGTCTGCAGCCTGCCCTCTCTTGCGTTAGTACTCCGGTGGCCACACCTCCTTTCACATTGGTATATAGGTCAAATGGCTTACTTAGGTCGGGTAAAGCCAACACTGGGGTACTCGTTTCTCTTTGGCTTGGCTTCGCGGACGAAGATTTATGGAGGGGGTAAAAAGTCCACATCAGCTGCAGGCTCGTTTGTGGCTGACAAGTCCGATGCGGGAAAGGCAGACACGGTTGCAGCGGTTGCAGGGGAAAATTGGTTGGTTGGGGTTGGGTGTTGGGTTTTTCCTCCTTTGCCTTTTGTCAGTGAGGTGGGCTCTGCGGTCTTCTTCAAAGGAGGTTGCTGCCCGCCAAACTGTGAGGCGCCAAGATGCACGGTTTGAGGCGTTATCAGCCCACTGGCGGTGGTCAATGTGGCAGGCACCAAGAGATTTCTTTAGGCAGTCCTTGTACCTTTTCTTTGGTGCACCTCTGTCACGGTGGCGTGATCTTGGGAAGGCGATGGTCCTCCATTCTGGAGACGTGACCCATCCAGCGCAGCTGGATCTTCAGCAGCGTGGACTCGATGCTGTCGACCTCTGCCATCTCGAGTACTTCGACGTTAGGGATGAAAGCGTTCCAATGGATGTTGGGGATGGAGCGGAGACAACGCTGGTGGAAGCGTTCTAGGAGCCGTAGGTGGTGCCGGTAGAGGACCCATGATTCGGAGCCAAACAGGAGTGTGGGTATGACAACGGCTCTGTATACGCTTATCTTTCGCTATTTCACCAAGTTAAAATCTTTAATCTCTTCCTCTGTCCAGACAACAGCTTCGCCCACTAGAATCGTGAGTTTATCATAGAGAAATCTGACCGGGCTAGAATAATTTTCAATCCAGATTCTACAGTATCCCACTAAACCAAGGAATTTCCTAAGTTCTTGGGCATTCTTGGGAGGTGGGATCTGTAGAATACCACGTATCCTCTCTTTCCTAGTCCCCTGACTCACCAGATGACCTAAGTATTTAACTTCTGATTGAACAAATTGTAATTTGGATTCGCTCACCCTGAGACCCTTATTCTCCAGAAAATTCAAAAGTTCAACAGTATACTGTTTAACTAATTCATACGTTTTTCCCGTGATTAACAAATCATCAACATATTGTATCAACTGACAATTCTCTCTCCGAGGAGCCTCATCCAATATTTGTTCGAAGACCTGGCCGAATAAATTTGGTGATTCTGTAAAGCCCTGGGGAAGGACCGTCCACCGGTATTGATACTTGCGTCCAGTGAAAGGATTTTCCCATTCAAAGGCAAACATGTCTCTGCTCTCCATTGCTAACAGACAGGTCCAAAAAGCATCTTTGAGGTCAATCACACTAAACCATTTACTATGGGGATCGATTTTACCCATTATCGTATAGGGATTAGGTACAACCGGGTGACGGGTGAGAATAATTTTGTTCAGCTCCCTCAAGTCCTGCACTAATCGATAGGTACTGTCTGGTTTTTGGACAGCTAAAATTGGGGTATTAAAAGGTGACATACAAGGTTCGAGTATACCATCTTTCACCAACTGGTCAATTACTGGCTGCAGCCCCTTTCGGCCAGCCATAGGAATTGGGTACTGTTTTCGTCTAATTACTTGCTCAGGATCTTTTAAAGTAACTTGCAGGGGAGGAATATCTAACACTCCTCTATTGCCTCTTTTTGCCCATACTCCAGGATTTATTAGTTCCCGATCCTCCTCGGTTAATACATACAATTGAACCCCGATACCTGATTCCAGTGGCCTGGTGCTGATAGCCAATTGGTCCTGTAAATCTCATCCTAACAAACAAACTCCAGCTTGGGGAACTAGTAAAATATCCTCTGTTATTATCTTTTCTCCCATTTGTATTCTTACATCCCTTAATACAGGGACCGTAAAATCTCTTCCTTCTCCCGAAATCATCACTGTCCCCTCTATCTTAACACCCTCAGGTGGTTGTAAAATACTAGACCGGGCTGCCCCAGAATCTACTAAAAATACCATCTTATCACTGTGGGGTCCTATGCTTAAATTTACCAATGGTTCTCCGTGCAGCCCCACGGTGTGTATTGACTGAGAACCGTGACACCCCTATTCATAATCTGCTTCCATCAGGGCGTAAGATCGCGTCTCCCTGGCTCACATTGGGCATTCTATCTTAAAATGTCCCTCCTTTTTACAATGGTAGCAAACTAATGCTCCTGTTTCCCAATACCTACCAGGTCTCCACAGAGTCTCCACAGGGTCACGGGAATGGTCGTCATCTCCGGAATTCTCCTCTACCCCTGCCTCTGCTCTGGTCTCTACTTCCCCACTCATGGCACTCCTCCCAACGTCCAAGAGCTGGCACACAGCCCCTACCCTTTCCTTGCTGTCCCTCCACGACTTCCTTGACTTCCTGCATCAAAATCTTAGCCTTTCCTTTCTGTTTATCCTCAGACCTCTGGACGTATGCCCTTTGTGCAATCTTTAAAAGCTGTGTTATTCCCTGTTCATGCCAATTCTCAGTCTTCTTCAATTTCCTTCTAATGTCTGGTTACTACTAATTGTTCACCCGCTAGGGATTCTATATTCAGACCCCCATATTGCTGTATGGCCATACGCAATCTATTCAGAAATGTAGAGGAGGTCTCCTCGGGACCTTGGGGAACCTCAAATGCTTTCTTAAAATTCTGCCCCTTTGGAACAGATTCCTTGATTCCTTTTATCAGGTTAACCCTATATTCCTCCATTAATGTACGACCATCATTAGTATTCTTATCCCAATTTGGTTTTGCCAGGGGGAATTTAAGTTCCCCAGGTATCGCCTCTGGTCCCCCTTGGTGTTCCCTATCCCAGACTCTAATCCCTGCCTTGTGAATCATTCCACGTTCATCCAAAGTGAACAGAGCCCTAAAGATCGATGTTAACTCATCCCATGTATATATATATTTGGTCCCAAAAATTGATCCAATTGTTTGGCACATCCCTGAGGATCCTCTATCAGCGAGGTCATTTCTCTCTTAAAGTTCCCGTAAAGGTCTCTTCCAGTTAATTTCTGGCTTATAATGTCTAGGTTCCTGCTCTCCGGGAAATGAATCAAAGGGTTCTGCCCTTTCCTCCCGGAGGGTCTCACACTGTTCTGAGTCCAAGTCTCCTCCCTCTCTTGTCAATTGAGGTGGTAATCTAGTACTTTGTGAATGGCTTATCATATCACCTCTACTTTCTTCTCCTTTCTTTAGCTGTGGGGGAGGAGGGGAAGGTGAAGAAAGGTAGAGCATAGGAGAGAGGGGAAAGATAGGAGCTGGCATAGGAGGAGCATAAGGTGGATGAAGAACAAATGTGTTTCAGGGACAAAAGGTTCCTCATCCTTCTTGTCCTTACATTCAAAACCAGTTGATCAACCGATCCACTGAGCCAGCAGGCTGCATATTTTCTGCTCTCAATATTATCTCTTTGGTTTTGATGGAGCCAGGTGTTCAATGCCTGACACATCCAGTCCTCATCGGATCCGAACTTTGGCCAATATACCGAATTCCCTTTTATCGGGTTTTTAATCCATTCCAGACAGCAATACCTGACCATGGTCTGTTTGTCTTTCCTGCGGGTTCTCCCCGCACCCCAATTAGATAGCATTAATCCTAATGGACTTTGCTTAGTTATCTGATGGTCCCGTCCTTCCTTAGGACTATCTCCCCTGCTTCTCACACCTCCCATACTAACAGGTAAGTAAAATTCCTCTTACTGGGATCTAGTAGCTATTCCTAGCGTGCTTCCTTAATGTCCTCCCGTCGTTTGTTCTCAATGCCTCTTCTCGGATATCACTTGCTTCTTCCACTGACCAGCCACCCGTCGCCCGTGAGTCCAGCTGAATCAGCCGGGGTGCACCTACCCTCGTCGTCGGGCACTCTGTCAGTGGAGGGAGTGGGATCCCGGACAATCCCCATTTGTGAGAAACAGAAGTACCTTCACAGAAATTGCTCGAGACAAAAATTGAGAACAAAGAACATTTATTATACAACAATGCAAAGTTGGGTGCTTCCCCTTACCCTGGGAATACACACACACACTGGGGGCTCACCCAACTTTTATACAGTTTATTTCAGTATAGAAGTACCCTCCCCCTTACATTTTTCTGCCTCCTGCATGAGTTTGGCATTAGGCAATCCTGTCTGCCTAGGTGCTGTTTCTGTGAACTTGGAGGACCAGGGGGTATCCTGGTGGTGTCCGTGTCTCATGTCATTGTCCTCATTGTCCTTATTCACACCTTCCCAACCCTCAAGGTTTACTAACTTCTTATATGCAGAACTTGCTAATTCTGTCTCGAAGGCTAGAAGACCCTTATCTTATTCAGACTAACTTTACTTCCTACATTCTATTATCTATCCTTATCCTATTCATACTGGCTTTATTCATTACACGTATATCCATACTAGCTTTCTTCATCTTTTATATTTTCATATTGGTTTTACTCATCTCTCACAATGCCAAAAGTTATCTTCATAACCCTATCTATCTGTGATGCCACTTTTAGGGAAATGTATATCTGCATTCCGAGATATCTGTTCTTCAGCACTCCTTAGTGCCCTACAGTTGGCTGTGCATGTCCTTTCTTGATTTGTCCTTCCAAACTGCAACATCTCACACTTGTCTGCATTAAATTCCATCTGCCATTTTTCAGCTCATTTTTCCAGCTGGTCCAGATCCCACTGAAAGCTTTTGTGACAGAATATTTGGAGGTGGTTTGGGATGATTGTTAGAGCAGGTTGCACACAAACATTTTAAAATACAGAATTTTTGCAGAGTGCAACAAAGTAGCAACATAGGGCAGCAGCTTGTCTGGAAGAGCATGTGATCTTTGCAGACAGAGGCAGAACAGCTTTGCTCTCAGAGAGGGAGGGAGTGAGAGAGAGAGGAGAGATAGAGGAGAGATAGAAACTTCAGTTCCAGAGGTACAAGCTGGCAAACTTTGGAAGACTGCCTGGTCAAAGGAGAAGACTGGCTATCTGAAAGGAACTCTGTGGTGTCCTGAAAGAAAGAGGATCATCTGGAGAACCCTGAAGGGGGAAAGTTTCATCAGCAAGACTGATTAAAAAGGAATCCAGTGTGGATGTCCTGGAACAAAAGGAATCTCTCTCTGGAAACCAACAAAAACCCTCCTGAGTGGTAACCATTTGCTTGTTAAGCACCAAAGCCTCTGAACTTTATTAATGCTACAAGAATTGCCTGCAACCAGTGACATTGGACTGTGAACCAAAGAACTTTCCTACAGTTAAACACACATTACACACACACATGCGCTTAGAATTAGATGGGGGTTAAGTAAGTTGATAGTAATAAGTTAAAGTTTGATTCTGCTTTCATGTGCAAAGATAATTAAAAGCAATTTTGTCTGGACCCAGGTCTAGATAAGTCAGGAAGGAGAGGATGAAGGCAGCTAAGGCTACCTTGGGATTAATGAGTCTGCTGAATCGAGTGGACATCTGGAGAAGGCTCCATCCAAGGGAAAGAGATTATTCTTTTTATTTGACACAATACGATTCCTACGGTGGGATAGATTTATTTTTGGCTTCAGTCCAATTGCAGGGTTGGATCATGAAAGCCTGCAATCCAGTCCCAAAGCATCGTGTGCACCTGGCCCGCTGAAACCAGTACAGCTATGCACCGCTTACTGTCTGTTCGGCCGCCGCCGCCACGACGACGGAGCAGAGTTTATTCACATGAAAATGAAGGATATCATGTGTTTTGGTACACCTAATAAAGTGACATTAAAAGGAAAGTTTGAGCCATGACTGCACATTGTGACATTAATCCACTAATTAGGATGCAGCACAATTGCCAACACTGTGGCCCCTTGTTCGTCCTCCCTTCGTTGTTTAAGGGGCTTCCCCTCTGCTTTGAGCCCCACGATGTCCGGCAGCAGAAGAAGTCTGGCCTCGTTGAGGGGGGAAAGACTTTCCAATGAAGCCCAACTCCATTGACCAACCTGCCAAATGTCCCGGAGGCGACTGGGACCTGCCTATTTCTACCTGCCAATCGCGTGGTCTCCGCAGCCACGAGCCCCGGGTTCATCTCCTGATTGGCTAAGTCGCTGATAGGCGAGAACGAGGAAAGTGGAAGACCCGCCTCTAGCGGTTGGGTGACGTCATGGGCACGGTAGGAAGGGCTCGGCAGTGCGGTTTTCCCGCGAGCCGCTGGAGGCACATCATTTAAATGTGGCAGTGGCGCTGGGAGTGAGGGGAAGGAGGTTATAGGGAGGGAGGGGTGGAGGGTTGTGATAGGGAGGGAGGGAGGGGTGGAGGGCTGTGATAGGGAGGGAGGGAGGGGTGGAGGGCTGTGATAGGGAGGGAGGGAGGGGTGGAGGGCTGTGATAGGGAGGGAGGGAGGGAGGGAGGGAGGGGTGGAGGGCTGCGATAGGGAGGGAGGGGCGGAGGGCTGCGATAGGGAGGGAGGGGCGGAGGGCTGCGATAGGGAGGGAGGGGCGGAGGGCTGCGATAGGGAGGGAGGGGCGGAGGGCTGCGATAGGGAGGGAGGGGCGGAGGGCTGCGATAGGGAGGGAGGGGCGGAGGGCTGCGATAGGGAGGGAGGGGCGGAGGGCTGCGATAGGGAGGGAGGGGCGGAGGGCTGCGATAGGGAGGGAGGGGCGGAGGGCTGCGATAGGGAGGGAGGGAGGGGTGGAGTTGTGATGGAGGGCTGTGATAAAGAGCAAGGAATGGGGTGGAAGGCTGTGTGAGGGAGGGTTGTGGAGGGCTATGGGAGGGGGAGGGGCATGTCAGAGTGGCAGGTGAAGGAGGGAATTACAGGGGGTGGAGGGGAGAGCTTTTGGGTGGGAATGAATGGGGTGAGGGGGGACAAGTGAGTGAGTGGGGTGGAGTGTGAGGGTGGGGGCACAGGAGGGAGGGGATGGGGAGGAGAGAAGGGGAGAAATTGAAAGGAAGGTGCTGAATAGGGAGCAGGTGGGATGGGAGAGTGGTTAACAAGGGGAAAGTGGAAGGATGGAGGACGGGGGTTAGGGGGAGGGAGGAAATGTGAAGGGGATGGAGGGAAGGGTAGTCTAGTGTGGCAGAAGGGGGGTCTGTTGTTGGGTGGCCGGCTGTTGTCTGGGAGAGGAGGGCTGTCGTCTGGGGAGAGTGGGGTTTTGGAGAGGGGTTTGTGGTCTGGGGAGAGTGGGGTCTTGGAGAGGGCTGCTATACATTGGGGAGAGCTGTCGTCTGGGAAGGGGGCCTATACACTACCTACCTTGGAAGGTAAGTACTTGGATGAAAATAGTCCACCCCCATCCTGCAATCATCATGTTAACACAGGTAAGGGAAGCAATAAAAATGTGGTTAATTACCTGGGGTGAGGGGGTTGCAGTCTGCAGAGAAGGGGGGTGTGAGGGATACTGGAATGTTAGGAGTCCAGAGATACTGGAAGCAAGTGCCAATTAAGAATAAAGTATTATGGGTTAACTTAAGGTGAAGGGATACTGGAATGTGAGGAGTCAAGCAAGTGCTCATTAGAGATTAAGTATTATGGGTTAAATCAGGGTGAAGGGATGCTGGAATGAGAGGAAGGGTTGTAAAAGTGAAATAAACTAAGGATCTTCAAAACAGGATAACAAGTAGATAGCTTTAGCAAGTCTTAGGGATTGATTAATGAGTGAAGAACAAAGACATGATACTTCTCTGGCTAACAAGTTTGCAGCAAGACACATAAACTGATAAGAAGTTAGAATCCACGTGGGCAGAATTACCTAATGCTAAACCAATCCAGGAGGCAGAAGAATGTTGGGGGGAAGGTATCTCTGTACTGAAATGAAATGTATAAAAGTTGGGTCAGCCCCAGTATCTGTGTGTATTCCCAGGGTAAGGGGAAGCACCCAACTTTGCATTGTTGTAATAGTATAATAAAAGTTCTTTGTTCTCAATTTTTGTCTTGAGCAAATTCTGTGAAGGTACTTCTGCTTCTCACAGGGGTGTCGTCTATGGATGGCTAGTGTCACCTGGATAAGTGGTAGTGTAGTCCGGGGAGGGGATGTAGTCTGGAAAGGGGGTTGTGTCTGGGAAGGGGAATATCATCTTCAGGAGAGGGGCATCTGGGAGGGGGGGGGGGCTATAGCCTGTGTTGGGAGGGGGAATTTATAGCCTGTGTTGGGAGGGGGAGTCTATTTTAGTCTGGGAGAGGGGGCTGTTGTCTAGGAATAGGGGGTTGTAATCTGGGAGAGTGGTGTCTAGTCTGTGGAGGGACTCTAGTCTGGGTGAGTGTGGGAAGAAGTGGGCTGTATTCTGGAAGAGGAGGCTCTGTAGACTGCAGAGTGGGGCTTTAATCTTGGGAGAGAGGCCTGTAGTCTGGTGAGAGGGGGCTGCAATCTGGGGAGGGATGCTGGAATCAGAGAGAGGGGGGCTTTAGTCTGGGGAGAGTGGGTTGTAGTCTGGGAGAGGGGACTGTGGTCTAGTTAGGGGATGGGATGGGATGTTTCTGTGATGGGTGGTGTTGCCATGGGGCGAGCTGGATCAGGGTGTGGACAGCAAGTGTGGGGGTGGGGTGAGAAGAAGATCACATTCATGTTTATTGCCAATTGCGAATGGTGTTCCACAGGGGTCGGAGTTACAGTCTCTTGTGTTTGACCTGTTGTTTCCAAAGCATTGTATATTTACTTCAGTCATATATGGCGAGCTCTCCACTGGCCACCGTGACAGAGGTGCACCAAAGAAGAGGTACAAGGACTGCCTAAAGAAATCTCTTGGTGCCTGCCACATTGACCACCGCCAATGGGCTGATATTGCCTCAAACCGTGCATCTTGGCGCCTCACAGTTTGGCGGACAGCAACCTCCTTTGAAGAAGACCGCAGAGCCCACCTCACTGACAAAAGGCAAAGGAGGAAAAACCCAACACCCAACCCCAACCAACCAATTTTCCCCTGCAACCGCTGCAACCGCGTCTGCCTGTCCCGCATCGGACTTGTCAGCCACAAACGAGCCTGCAGCTGACGTGGACATTTACCCCCTCCATAAATCTTCGTCCGCGAAGCCAAGCCAAAGAAAAAAAAGAAAAGAAGTGTCTGCAGACTTTCATCTTTTAATCCTCTTCTTTTTCAGTTGTTGAACAATGATTTAGGTTATGGAACGAACAGTTTTGTGGCCAAGTTTAAATTTTTTATCAAACTCACAGTAGCATTCCCTTTTGACGTTTGAGGTTGTGCTGCCCAATGACCCACAGCCCTCGTGTACAAGGATCTGATAGAGTTTCTCAAATTTGAGGCAAAGGAAATCTACTGCTTCCAGGATGTCGTGGACAACAGTCACTTTGACGCCACGTTCAAGACCCTTGCAGGGTGGCAGATGTTGCTTCGGGAGTTCCTGGAGAAGGGGAATGTGGCTCCACTTCTGCTCTTCAGGATTGAGCCACTCTTCACCCTTCTGACACAAAAGGAATGGGTGACAGTGTGCCAGTCGTGAACATGCTCACCTTCCTTGGGCGTTATGTTGAGGAGACAGGGACCTGCATTGATGTCAAAGACACGTTCGCAATCTGGACCAGCAAACACCAAGTGAAGGTGAAGCTTAGGACAGCAAAGGGGCCAGCATTCACACCCCACTCCATATTTGGCATGGAGAAATATGGGGGAGAAGGAGGATATCAGGAATTGGAGATCCATTTCATTGCTAAACGTAAACCACAAAATCCTGTCCAAAGCCATCGCCAATAGTTTATGCAGAATATTTTTTTTGAAGATTACAGACACAATCCTCCTTGTTAGTTGCATATATATTGAGCAAATTCCAAAATTCTGTGTATATCTGACACTTTATCATTGATCTATTATTTCCTCCTCTATTTTGATTGGTACATTTTTGTTAACTAGTATGGCTGCACCTCTAGCTTTTGAATTATAGGATGCTGCTGTTACATGTCCTACCCAGTCTCTCTTTAATTTATTATATTCCACTTCAGTTAGATGCATTTCCTGCACAAATGCTATATCTATGTTTTTCCTTCCTCAGTAAATTTAGTAGCCTCTTCCTTTTTTAATTTGGTTATGTATTCCATTAATGTTTATAGACATATAGTTCTTATATCTTGCATACACCTCTTTTCCACCTCTTCACCACCTCCATTCCCCTTTTCCCCATTTTTATCTCTTAGTTTTCTCTTATTACACTTAATGTACGACAACACATTTAAGACATAAAGAACCCCCACAGTTCCCACATCCATTAATACCTTAACCCCAAAAGTTCATCCCTTTCTGAGTTGCCCCATATCCCTTGCTGAGCAACCACAACTCCCCTTTTCATTTGGATTGCAATCTTGTTCACAGCGTCAACTGATTTTGCAGGGACGGTTATTCCCCCTCAACCAGCCCTCTCCAGAAAACACATTTTTTAAACACTTATAACAAAGTTATCTTTCTTTCCCCTCTTACTTCCTTCCCTTTTTTCCCTCTTTAGTTCTTTACATATACATTGTTTTTACATCTTTATATATACTTTACCTCTGTTCTTCATTCTTGTTACATCTCTTCTCATTTCCTGCAAACATTCTGCAAATTCTTGCGCTTTCTCTGGATCCTAGAACAGTCTTTTTTGCTCACTGGGTATAAGTATTTTAAGTACAGCTGGATGTTTTAAAATGAATTTGTAACCTTTTTTCCATAAAATTGATTTCGCCGTGTTAAACTCATTCCTCCTCTTTAAGAGTTCAAAACTTATGTCAGGGTAAAAAAATATTTTTTGACCCTTGTATTCCAATGGTTTATTATCTTCTCTAACTTTATTCCTTTCCCATTCCAGTATATCTTCTCTTGTCATGTATCTCAAAAATTTGACTAAGATGGATCTTGGTTTTTGATGTTCCTGTGGTTTCGGAGCTAGTGTTCTGTGAGCCCTTTCTATTTCCATTCCTTCCTGCATTTCTTTCATTCCCAGGACCTTCGGGATCCATCCTTTTATAAATTTCTTCATATCTGTGCCCCCTTCACCCTCCTTCAGGCCCATTATTTTTTTTTGTCACTTTCTTCCAATTTATCTCTTAAGTCATTTACTTCCATTTCTACAGCTGTTTCCTGCTCTTCCACATTCTCTACTCTTTTCCCTATTTCTGTCATTACCAGTTCTAACCTTTGCATTTTATCTTCTGCTCTTTTCATTTTCCTTTTAATTGCATTAAACTCTAATGACAGCCATTCTTTTAATGATCTCATTTGTTCTTCAAAAAAATACTTTATCTATATTCTGTTCATCAGTTTTACCTTTTATTTCTCTTTGTCCATCAGTTTTACTTTCTATTTCTCTGTGAAGATCTTGGTCTTCTTCCTCTTCTTCTGTGTCTGTACCTGTGTTTGTCTTCTTCTCTTCTTTGTGTCTGTGTCTCTTCTGTTTTTCCTGATTAGCTGCTTGTATCTCTTTGTCGGGCCTCTTCTTGCTGGACCTCTTGTTGCTGGTCCTCCCCTCCTGGGGTGCTCATCTGTTGTGCTTCCTGATGTTCATCTTCTTGTCGGTCATCCTTCCATCTGTCTCCCTCGTCTGTTTCATTGCTCCCTCTTCTGCTGGCTTCCTCTTTTTTAAAAACTTTATTTAAGATTTTATAACATGAATAAGATATAAGATTACATTAAAAAAAATTAAAAATGAAATAATGAAATTACAATACAACATCAGTAATCTAAACAAACTATACCCCCCCCCGAATAATTATTACACAACATTAATAAACCAACTCAAATTAATCCAACCTCCCCTCCTTGTCCCCCCCACAATAAAGAGTGAAGGATTAATAAGATTAGTAATATATGTAAGAGAAAAAAAACCCACTTACAAAAAAAACAAAAACATTAAACAATAATCAATTCTTAAAAAATAATTGTAGCATGAGAAAAAAAGATAAAAAAACTTTCTCTGTAAAAATAAACCTTCACCAAATATCAACTAACTTCACATCTATCATCATATTAGTCACATAAACCACCATCTTAAAACAAAATCCAAACCTCATTAAGCATTGTACAATTCAATTTTAGTACTCTTCCACCATTTTTCCCTTTTGCTTTTGAATACTTATCCAATAAAAGCCCCAATACCACATTTAAATATCCCCAATCATTACTTTAAAATTCACATATCCAAATAATAAAAACACATCTACAACAAAAACTATATCTTCAACAAATGGAGCATAAACAACAAACAAAATTCAAGCCTTATTAAGAATTGTACAATTCAATTTATAACTTTCACCATTATTCCCTTCGTTCTGTAACTAAGATAATAAAATAATTTACACCAGAATTACCACTCCTTTCACCTTGAAGTTAAATAAAAAATAAAAAGCTTATCCATCCATTCAGATTTAAATTTCAAATATTCCTTATCTACTAAATAAACTTTACAAAAAAAACACCAACTTTTAATTTTTTAAACAAGCAAATACTTTCTTATACTTAATAAAATTATTAAAACTGTAAGTATTAAAAAAACAAATTTAAATTTAAACATTACTTAAAAGAACACACAAAAAAAGAAAAGGAAAAAAAGAGAGAAAGAAAAAAAACACTCCCTCCCCTTATCCCTTCCTAAAACTACAAAAATATATATATATTAAAAAAATTTAAAAATAATTTAAAAAAACCTTCACTCCTCAATCCAAAAATTAATAAGAAAAAAAAACCAGGCAGGAGGCAACTGCTACCTCCTCCTGGGTCAACCGCTCATTGCGGTAACTCCCACACAATATCGGGTGTGAGATAACTCACACGTAGCTGATCACTTCTGGAAAATAGTGCCCACCCAGCTCCCTCTCCCAACTCACATTTCACATAAACTATCATCATTATTTAAAATTTTCTCAAAAAGAGAAAAAAAATTTCTTTTTAGTATTTTTTAATCAACTTTATCACCTCGACCACCATTATTTCCATTTCTCCTTGGAATTCGATTCCCATCTTGTATCTCTACTCTCTTTGGAGACCGTGGAGGACTACGTCTTTCCTGAAATTGTATAATTGGTAACGATTGAGCAAAATCCATAGCTTCCTTAGGATCATCAAAAAATTTTGATTGGTAACCTTGAAAATCTTCAGTACCGCAGGATATCTAAATGTTGCTTTATAACCTTTTTTCCACAATACTTCTTTCACAGAATTAAATTCACGCCGTTGCGACATAACTTCTTGACTCAAATCTGGATTAAAAAAAACACGATTATTCTGAACCATCAAACCATCTTTGTTGTGCACTTATTATGGCCACATGCAAAATTGACTCTCTATCACAATAATTTAAACAACGAACCAAAACAGGTCGTGGCTTTTGTCCAAAAGAAGGCTTTCTTCTCAAAGCTCTATGTGCACGTTCCAGTATTAAGCCTTCCAGGAACTTATCTTGTCCTAATACTTGTGGAATCCACTCAGTAAAGAATTTTCTTGGATCTGATCCTTCCATATCTTCTGGTAAACCAACAATTTTGATGTTATTCTGTCTGGATTGATTCTCCAAATAATTAACCTTTTTCATTAAATTTTTATACTAAATTTGTAAAGTTTCAATTGTTTTATTGACACCTTGTAATTGATCTTGTACCTCAACTAAACCTTGCTCACAAAAATCAAGTCTTTCACTCGTTTTAAGCTTAAAAGCTCCATAATCAGCCATCTGTTGAGTATTAATATCCACCAAGGTATTAAGTTTAGTATCAAGTTGATCTAAAGCTTTAACAAATTCTTTCAATATAGCAGTTAACTTAGATTCAAGATTCTTAAGAAACTTATCCACTGAAGTAGATTCAGACACAGTAGGGTCCAGTTGTTTCTGAATAGCCAAAAGGTCTTGTATTCCCTCCCTTAATTTAACTGCTTTTGTTGCAGTGTGACTTCGTGTAGAAACCCTTGCCATAACCTCCCCAGTAATATTTGGAGGTTGATGGCGAGGGTTATCCCCAAGCCATATTCTGTCAAGCATCTCCGACGCATCGAGGTCTATAGGAATCTTCATTTCAGATGGTGCACTTCGCAGCGCCACCACTCCATCAGTCAGTGGACGTCCCTTTAACTGCAAGCCTTCAGCTGGCGGCTTCCCAGCTGTTTCAGCTGTCAAAGGCTCTGTGACAGCGCTCATAGCGGGCATTGACTGAAATGCACGCACCTGGCGAGCCCTTTGTTCTAAGGGCTCCCGGGTGCCATTTTTAAAGAGCCCTCCCGGCAGAGAACGGAGCTCTGCTGCTGATTCCTGTGCTTTTCCTCCTGGATCCATTCCACGCTGAGTCCTGGTTTCTTGTAAACAAGTAGGCTCTGATATCTTCGGAAAATGTAATTTCTTAACAATCTGTTGCCGTTTTTTCTTGCTTTTTTTCAACAATTGTACCATTGGAAACTAGTTTAACAGCTCTAACTATATCTAACCTTGAAAAGATTTTAACGGGCATTTAAAGACAAATACACACCTACGGCTCCTAGAACGCTTCCACCAGCGTTGTCTCCGCTCCATCCTCAACATCCATTGGAGCGCTTACATCCCTAACGTCGAAGTACTCGAGATGGCAGAGGTCGACAGCATCGAGTCCACGCTGCTGAAGATCCAGCTGCGCTGGATGGGTCATGTCTCCAGAATGGAGGACCATCGCCTTCCCAAGATCGTATTATATGGCGAGCTCTCCACTGGCCACCGTGACAGAGGTGCACCAAAGAAGAGGTACAAGGACTGCCTAAAGAAATCTCTTGGTGCCTGCCACATTGACCACCGCCAGTGGGCTGATAACGCCTCAAACCGTGCATCTTGGTGCCTCACAGTTTGGCGGGCAGCAACCTCCTTTGAAGAAGACCGCAGAGCCCACCTCACTGACAAAAGGCAAAGGAGGAAAAACCCAACACCCAACCCCAACCAACCAATTTTCCCCTGCAACCGCTGCAATCGTGTCTGCCTGTCCCGCATCGGACTTGTCAGCCACAAACGAGCCTGCAGCTGACGTGGACTTTTTACCCCCTCCATAAATCTTCGTCCGCGAAGCCAAGCCAAAGAAAGACAAAACAACACCAAAGAGTCGGGAGAGGACTGGAAGGCACGTCTATTCCTTACGCCATCTTGCCACGGCCCTTCTGCTGGCTTCCTCATCCTCCAGCTGAGTGCCCTGGTGTCGGGCATCCCTCAGCTGTTCGTTCTGTGACAGACCACTCCTCTGCTGAGCCCCCCTCCCGCCGGTGTCCTCCTTCTCCTTTGACTGCGCATGCGCACTTTTGTTTGGCTCCGAGAGCCATTTTTGTAGTGCACCGACTGGTGGGTCATGACTCCGCAGAGCAGGTACTGACCTCAAGGGTCGGGCGCTCCTCGCCACCACAGAGTCCTGTTCCTTCGTGCAGGTAAGGCCTTCTTCTTTCTTCTCCGGTGACTTTTCTACTCCTTTTTTTCCAGTTGGTTTTACTTTCTCCTTCTTGGAAGCCATCTTCTTTCTCTCCTCTGTATCTTTATCTTCTATTTCTTATATTTTATTTTTGTTATGCTTTGCTTTTTCCTAACTTTTTTCCTATTTTCCTGGAGAGGGCTGGTTTTCTCAACTGGCCACTACTCCATCACGTGACTCCTCCACCACTTGCTGGAATTCTTTGAGGATATAATGGGTGTGGTAGATAGAGGGGAACAGGTTGATGTGGTATATTTGGATTTCCAGAAGGCATTTGATAAGGTGCTGCACAAGAGACATCAATAAGATACAGATGAATGGAGTTGGGGGAAGTATATTGGCATGGATTGAGGATTGGTTAACTGACAGAAGGCAGAGAGTCGGGATAAATGGGTGTTTTTTTGATTGATAGACAGTGGTAAGTTGGGAGTCGCAGGGGTCAGTGCTGGGCCCACAGCTGTTCACCATTTGCATTGATAATTTGGAAGGGGACAGAGCGTCATGTAGCCAAGTTTGTGGATGACACTAAATTGAGTGGAAAAGCAACTTATACATAGGATGTGGAGAGGCTGCAGAAGGATGGGTGGGCAAAGGTCCGGCAGATGGAGTACAATGTTAGTAAATGCGAGGTCATTCACTTTGGTAGAAAAATAGAAGAGCAGATTATTATTTAAATGGTGAAAGACTGCAGCCTGCTGTCATGCAGAAGGACTTGGGAGGGCTTGTGCATCAATTGTAAAAAAGTTGGGTTGCAGGTACAACAGGCATTAAGAAGGCAAATGGAATGTTGGCCTTCATTGTTAGAGGAATTGAATTCAAGAGCAGGGAGGCCATGCTGCAACTATACAAGGTGTTGGTGAGGCCACACCTGGAGTATTGTGTGCAGTTCTGGTCTCCATACTTGAGGAAAGATACACTCTCCTTGGAGGCAGCCCAGAGCAGGTTCACCAGGTTGATCCTGGAGATGAGGGAGTTGACCTATGAGGAGAGACTAAATTGCCTGGGATAATACTCACTCCAATTCAGAAGAATGATATGAATTATCATATTTGAATACATTCGAATGTAATATGGCTTAAAATTTTAAATAAAGTATTTAAAAAAAGAATTCAGAAGAATGAGAGATCTTATAGAAACATATAAAATAATGAAAAGGATAGACAAGATAGAGGCAGGAAAATTGTTTTCACTGGTATGTGAGACCAGAACTAGGGGACACAGCCTCAAGATTCAGGGGAGTTGATTTAAGAGGGAGATGAGGAAAAACTGTTTTTCCCAGAGAGTAGTGAACCTGAGGAATTCTCTGCCCTGGGAAGCAGTTGAGGCTACTTCATTGAACATATTTAAAGTATAGTTAGATAGCTTTTTACATTAAAAAAAAGGAGTTAAGCAATACGGGGAAAAGGCAGTTAGGTGGAGTTGAGTCAATGATCAGATCAGCCATGATCTTATTGAATAGTAGAGCAGGGTCAACAGGTCAGATGGCCGACTCCTGCTCTTATTTCCTATATTCCTATGTTATGATTGCATTAACTGTTAATGATATAATTATAGAATTTGATGTTTTGATGGAGACAGTTAAGTATACAACTATGGGAATGCTTCTGATTTACAATTTATATGTGATATGAACACAATATGGCCTGTTTTATGAAGGCTATGGACATCGGGTTTTATCTATTAAACTCAATAAAAAAATATTTTTAAAAGAAAGAGAATTCTCCAACTGGTGTCACATTCCCAACAAAGGGAGCAGGCCCAGAAATCTCGACTGCCTTTTATTTTCTGTGGATACTGTGTGACCTGCTGAGTTTCTCTATCACTTTTGAGCCCTGCATTCGACCCCAAACAGTTATTCTCAAGGTTTTTATTCCCCCCACCATATCAACTTGCATTCTTGTAAAGAGAGGATCCCCAAAGATCAATCCGGTCAATGAATCAATTGTCAAGATGTATACTGTTAGACCGGTAGCTCAGGATGGCTAATGCGGGCAGTGCAGGGATGCCCCGTGAAATGGTCCCCATATCTGAGTTTGGTCTCATTCTACTTGCAGAATAGTATGTTCCCAATTAAAAACTTTATTCCTATGATATGACAGAGAGGTCTTTCAGTGAAAAGGCTTGCATATCTACTCCTCTCTTTCATGCCGACTCCAAAGATACTTGAATCAGAATTTATCATCCTGACCATGTCACAAAAGTCATTTTGTGGCAGCATCCCGATGCAAATATTTATACAAACAACCTTAGAAAATAAATAAAAACAGTGCAAGAACAAGAAAAAGTTAAAGTAAGGCAAAGAGTCTGTGGTTCATTGATCATTCAGGAATCTGATGGCAGCGGGGAAGGAGCTGTCCTTGTGCCACCAAGTGCTTCTCCTCAGGCTCCTGTACCTTTTTCCTGATAGTACCAGAGTGAAGAGGGTGGTGAGTGGCCTGAGTGGTGGGAAGTCCTTGAAGCTGCCTCTTGTGGATGTTGTCGATGGAGTAGACACTGGTGTCCGTGATGTCCCAGGCCAAGTTGACAACCCTCCAGAGCAGTGGTTCTCTACATGTTTTCTTTCAACTCACATAAGTAATTCCTATGCCATCGGTGCTCTGTGATTAGTAAGGGATTGCTTAAGGTGGGATGTGGGTGGGGGAAATGTTTGAAAACCACTGTTTTAATTGTACCTAATAGATTCGTTATGTGCACAGTTTCAGAGCTCCAAAGGAAATGGGCCAATGACAATTTTTCTCAAGCAAAATATTTCAGTAACAATTGGGTCTAGAGCAATGGTTCTGAACCTCCCCTTCACACTCACATCCCACCTTAAGCAAAACCTGACTAATCGCAGAGGACCAATAGGGAATACTTCAAGTGGGAAGTGAGTGGAGTTGAGACCCACTGGATTGGAGGGTTTTTTTTGTCCTGGGCGTCAGCACCACCTTAGTGATGCATTATACTCCCAGGAAATTGATCATCAGCGTTTTGCAACTGTTGCTAAAACGTCCAGGACTTGGCGTTACCACGAATTTACCTCCACTTTTTTGATTCTGGAGGTCACGAAGTGGCAGTAGCCTAACCTTTCTCAAGGGTGACAACTTCAGAACATGAAGGAATGGGCCATCGAGACGTTCCTATCTTCTCTGCCATTTGTCAGTTCATGGCCGATCTTTGACTTCTGCGCCATGACGGCACGTCCCTGATTCTCTTAATTATTCTAAAAGAAATGCGCCAACCCGTTTTCGAGTTATACATGACGAAATAGCATTTCTCTGATCCACGCTGCACGTAAAGTACGCAGCAAATAAAATAATCAGAAATACAAAAATATATAATTTTAAATAAATGTAGGTGAATCCATTGGAATGACTTGCTTGGATCTCAGAGCTTTCGTGAAGTAGCTATTTCCCAGCTTCCTGCTGGTTGTGGGTCAAATACACTGTGTGCTAGGTGGTATGGATCCTCACGAATTCTATTTAAACGAAGTTCCATGTCTTCTGTAGAGGGAAGGGAGACCCAGTGATCTTCTTTACCATTTGGTGATCCTCTGTTTCGACTTGCGGGCCGACATTTTGCAACTACCGCCCCACACTTTCAATAGCGCTCCTGTGAAATGTCAAGTTGGGGGCCGGTAGCTTTGTCCTCCTCCGTTCAATGACGGATTGATGAACATGAATTAATACGTAGTGAACAGAAAGATTGAACGGGAATTGGGCCCACCACACCCATGCTGACCACCGAGTCACCAAGTACTCAACTCCCTCCGGATACTCCCACGAACCTACACACTCGGGGCAATTCGCAGCGGCCAATTAATCTACCGACTCGCCTATCTCAGCGACAGGAAGGGAAATCGGAGCACCCATTGGCAAGACCGGGCGGTCACCGCGAGAACGTGAACACTTCACACAGACAGCACCAGGAGTTGGTTTGACCTCGTCGCTGCGAGACAGCATCTCTACTAGCCTTGCCACTGTTCTGCTTTAAATGCCCAAGAAATGAGAATGATACCTTTTGAATTTGTTCAGTGAAGTATGGGGCAAGCGGAGGCGGGTAATGGCCAGTGTGGGTGGGACATTTAGATCGGCATGTTGGGTCAAAGGGCCTGTTTCCACGCCGTAAATCTTTATGACCAATGATATTAGCAAATCAAACTGCTGAACAAGCTGGCCTAACACCAACTGATAGACAAATATATTAATGAAGTGAGCTCAGTATTTAGCCCTACAATAGATGGGCTAATGTAACTTGTGATCTGTATTTAGCGCTCTTGAAACGGATACAAGGCTGGTGGACTAAAAGGAAGGGACCAAGTAAGCTCAGTCTCTCCTCTGCTCAGTTTTGAAAATTTGGCTGTTGAGAATCTCGCCAGGAGGAGGTGAACACTGCACAGCTTCACTGACGGATATTGGAAGTGATTTAAACGCGCTTCCAAATAATGGCACATTAAGTGCGGCTGCCACTCTGCTCCGGCGAGATGACTTTCATTCTAACCTCAGACGCTGCATCTTTTTTTTCTTGTGACCTGGCTGAGCCTGCTACTAACACCCTGTCACCTTGGACACGCGATGACAGGTTTATCACCTCTCGTTGTGGGTCGGGGTTGTGGAAAAAATATAAAGAGGGTTGTGAATAGAAGAATTGTACCTTTTATGGAAGGCCTTCAAAGGTCAAATTTTAAGAGTACAGGAATAAATGCAAAGTTTACAGACATAAGGAACCTTGGGTTTCGAGGGATATTGGGATCTGATTCAGAAGTTGCCTACTAGCTATAGGCAACATGGAGCAAATGAGGTACTTGATATAAAGAATGCAAAAAAAACCTCAATGGTAGAAAAGCTAAAATAATTTGAAGTAAAATCCTGAGGATTTTTAGAGGTATATTAGGAACAAAGGGATAATAAGGGACAACAGTGGTCCCTTGAAGATCTGAGTGGTCAGCTAGTGTGGAACCAGAAGGAAGGGGGAGATCTTATGTGTGTTCTTTGCGTCAGAATTTACTCAGGAAACTGGAGGTCATGGAACCTGTACAAATTAAAGAGGAGGAAGTACTTGTTGTCTTAAAGGAAATAAGGAATGATAAATCCCCGGGTCATGACAAGATATTCCCTCGGACCTCAAGTGGGGCCAGTGTAGAAATTGCAAGGGGTCTGGCAGAAATATTTAAAATGTCCTTAGCCACAGGTAAGGTGCCAGAGGATTGAAGGACAGCTCCTCATGTTGCTCCATTGTTTAAAAAAAGACTCCAAATGTAACCTTGGAAATTATAGGCTGGTGAGCCTGACATCAGTAGTAGGTAAATTAGTGGAAGGTATTATAAGAGATTAGATATATTGAATATCCAAGACAGATTGGGAATGGTCAACATGACTTTGTGTGTGATACGGGTTTTCAAGGAGGTTACCAGGAACGTTGATGAAGAAAAGGTTGTGGATGTTGTCTACATGGACATTAGTAAAGCCTTTGAAAAAGTTGCACAAGGAAGGTTCAGACTCTCAGTATTCATGGCAAGATAGTAACTGGATTGGACATTGGCTACACAGGAGAAGCCAGAGAGTAGTGGTGGATGATTGCTTCTCAGACTGGTGACCTGTGACTGGCGGTGTGCCTCAGGAATCAGTTTTGGAACCATTGTTGTTTATCATCTACTGTGTATCAATGATCTGGATGATGATGTGGTAAATTGGATCAAAATGATTGCAAATGACAAAGTTTGGAGGTATTGTGGGCAGCAGGGCTTTCAAAGGTTGCAGAGGGATCTGGACCAGCTGGAGAATGACAGATGGAATTTAATGCAGACAAGTGTGAGGTGTAGCATTTTGGAAGGACAAACCAAGAAAGGACTTACATCTTGAATGCTAAGGCACTGAGGAGTGTGGTAGGACAGATGGCTCTGGGAATATAGATACATAATTCCCTGAAAGTGGCGTCATCTGTAGCTAGGGTTGCAAAGTGAGTTTTTGACTCATTGGCCTTCATAAATCAAAGTATTGAGTATAGGAGTTGAGATGTTAAGGTAAAAGTATATAGAACATTTGTGAAGCCAGATTTGGAGTGGTTCTGATCACCAAACTACAAGAAAGATGTTAATAAGAATGCAAGTGCAGGAAAAAATTACTAGGATGTTGCTTGGACTTCAGGAACTGAGTTACAGGAAAAGGTTAAACAGGTGAAAACTTCTCCCTAGACCAGTGGTTCTCAACCTTTTTCTTCCCACTCACACATCACTTTTCGTAATCCCTATGCCACTGGTGCTCTGTGCCTAGTAAGGGATTGCTGAAGATGGGATGTGAGTGGGAAGGGAAGGTTCAGAATCACTACTCTAGACCCAATTGTTACTGAAATATTTTTCTTGTGAAAAATTGTCATTGGCCAATTTCCTTTGGAGTTCTGAAACTGTGCACATAACAAGTCATTTCTTCTTCTTTGGCTTCGCGGACGAAGATTTATGGAGGGGGTAAAAAGTCCACGTCAGCTGCAGGCTCGTTTGTGGCTGACAAGTCCGATGCGGGACAGGCAGACACGATTGCAGCGGTTGCAGGGGAAAATTGGTTGGTTGGGGTTGGGTGTTGGGTTTTTCCTCCTTTGCCTTTTGTCAGTGAGGTGGGCTCTGCAGTCTTCTTCAAAGGAAGTTGCTGCCCGCCAAACTGTGAGGCGCCAAGATGCACGGTTTGAGGCGTTATCAGCCCACTGGCGGTGGTCAATGTGGCAGGCACCAAGAGATTTCTTTAGGCAGTCCTTGTACCTTTTCTTTGGTGCACCTCTGTCACGGTGGCCAGTGGAGAGCTCGCCATATAACACGATCTTGGGAAGGCGATATAATAAAA
Source organism: Narcine bancroftii (assembly GCF_036971445.1). NCBI lineage: Eukaryota > Metazoa > Chordata > Chondrichthyes > Torpediniformes > Narcinidae > Narcine > Narcine bancroftii. The sequence goes on from NC_091470.1 coordinate 190,702,189, forward strand.
CAGTGGTTTTCAAACTTTTTCTTTCCACCCACATTCCACCTTAAGCAATCACTTACTAATCACAGAGCACCTATGGCATAGGTAGTATTTAAAGTGGTATGTGAGTGGGAGGAAAAAGGTTAAGAACCACTGATCTAGAGGGTAGAAAAATAAATGGGATTTGGTAGAGGTATCTAAATTATGAGTGAAATCAACAGAGTGACTGTAGATAGGCTTTTTCCACTGAGGGTTGGTGAGATACAAACCAGAGGATAAGGGTTAAAGGTGAAAGGAGAAAAGCATAAGGGGAATGTCTTGACAAAGAGAGTGGTGGGCGTGTGGAGCGAGCTACCAGCTGAAGTGATGAATACAGGCTCAATTTTAACACAAGAAAAATTTGGACAGGCCCATGGATGGGAGGGATGTGGAGGACAATGGACAGGGTAGGACTAGGCAGAAATATAGTTCGGCTCAGAATTTCTATGCTGCAATCTTCTATGGCTCTAAGGGATAAGAACTATGAAAACTACAAACGTGATTCAACAACTTTGAAAATATCGTCTTGGTCATTCCACTGACACACAATTCAGATGGATTGAGAGAACTTTGCGTGTATTCAATCGTGAATGTGGTCGTAGATCTAAAAATGGCATCCCCTTTCCCTAAAACTAGTAAGTATGGCAATAGTTGTGAACAGTCCAGACTTTATCATGTACCTAGGCCGTTGGGGTGCAATCTGCTGTGGTTACCTGTCGATTCAGTGATATAACCTGTCAAAACACTGTATTTTATTAATTTGAACATTACACTGAAAGGATACTGAATTATGTGCTTCAGTTCCGCTCTGTATTTCGTCTGTGCCGCTGCATAAATAAATGTGTTTGTACATGGGTTAAGAAGTTGCAGCATATATCCAATCTTTTCTAAAATTGCAAGAGAGTGGCTGTGGTCCCTGTTGAAATATTGAGCATCTGTAACTTTTACGCATATGAAATAAACAGTGGCTAGGCACCACAGTAGTATAAAACTGCCGGATATTGCAAGCAACAGAATTATGGATTTGGTTCGATTCTGTCCCTCTTTGTCATTTTGATTCTCGTAATTCTTCTTACTTCGCAAATTCTTTCGGATTTTGATGGCTACTAAAATATGCCGGATTGTCAACGCATTGAGTAACAAAATCAGAAAGAAAGGAGTGAAAGGGGTTAAAATACTGTCCATCCAGGAATATGCTAGCCAACCTTGAGAGGTATAGAAAACTGAATTTAGGGAACAATGCCACGGTATTCCGTCGATGATTTTCCGGGGCTCGAACACTAAGTATATCGGCATGTTTTCCAAAATACAAAGCACGCCAGTTGCAGCTATGATGACAGTGGAGGTTCTGGCGGTACAGTAGCAGTTTCTCAGATTCTGACAGCTGATGGCCACAAACCGATCGATGGTGAAGCAGACGGTGAACCAAACGGAGCAGTCCACGGCAGCAAAACTCAGGATGTACTTCAAGCTGCAGACAGGCGTATGGTTCAGGAACGAGTTGGGGTGATCATGCATTGCGCTGATCTCCATCAGGACGACAGTGAAGACGAGAGCCAGGAGGTCGGCCACTGCCATGGCCAGCAGGTATCTGGTGACACATTTGGCGAGTCCGCACTTTTCACGGAGGAGGATCACAATCGTCAATAGATTGGCTGGAATTATTTTTTAAAAAGAGTAAATGCCAGAATTTCACATTCATGGTGAAATACTTAAATAATATTTAATTTTGACGAACATAGCATGACTAAATTTGTGGGAGATGGAAATTCAACCGCAGAACAGTTACAAAGGACCCCAAAACTCAACAGCATTAGACATTCACCAAGACAAGTGTTTTTTTTTTAAAACAAAAGTTTTTTTTTTTTTAAATCAACTTTTAAACATAAAAATAGAATCAAAATTTTAACTTAACTCTATACTTATATATACACTATCTTTTCTTTGGCTTGGCTTCGCGGACGAAGATTTATGGAGGGGGTAAAAAGTCCACGTCAGCTGCAGGCTCGTTTGTGGCTGACCAGTCCGATGCGGGACAGGCAGACACGATTGCAGCGGTTGCAAGGGAAAATTGGGCCTTCCCAATATACACTATACTAACCCAAATTAACCCCTTCTAATACTAAGCGCACGTGTATGCAATGAGTGTGTAAATTCAAGAAAGTTTATTTGATTCACAGTTCAATCTCACTTCCAAGTTCTCTGGATGCAGGCAATTCTTATACTGTGCACAGAATTTAACATGTAGAAAGTTCACCAGGCTTTGGTGCTTGAAAGGTAAATGTTTACCACTCAGGAAGGTTCTTGTAGGGTTTGCAGAGAGAAAGATTTGTTGTTCCAGGATTTCCACAGCTGAGGTACCACCATTTGTCACCTCAAGGTCTCGCTGATGAAACTTGCCCCATCAGGGTTTTCCAGATGGTAACCTCTTCCTCTAGGCCACCACAAAGCTCCACTCTGTTCTGCTTATTCCAAGAGAAGCATCAGTCAGATAGCACTTCCAGCCATCCACTACTTTGGAACTTTTCAGCAGTTGACTTGTTATGTACACGGTTTCATAACTCCAAAGGAAATTGGCCAATGACAATTTTTCTTAAGAAAAATATTTCAGTAACAATTGGGTCCAGAGCAATGATTCTCAACCTTCTCTTCCCACTCACGTCCCACATCAAGTTATCCCTTACTAATCACAGAGCACCGGTGGCATAGGGAATACTTAAAGTGGTATGTGAGTGGAAAGAAAAAAGGTAGAGGACCACTGAGGTTTAAAGAATCCACCACCATTTTATTCCACATATTAAATGCACGTGATTCAATTATTTTAATTAAATATTTGGATTGCAAAAAAAAAAGGACCAATCTTCCTTCAATCGGCATCAATGCACTGTGAATGCATTATACTGGGGAAAGTGAGTAGAATGAGCCTTTCAACTTGCCCACCCCGACTAAAACGTCACATTCACACATCCCACCTGCCTGCACTGGGTACTAAGCCCACCCTGTCCATGTGCTTGTCTTATTGTCCTTAAATGTTGCAATTGTATCAGCCCTCCTCGTTCCACACACCCACCACCCTCTGTGCGAACAAAAAAACCCTTAAGCTCCAGCATCCTGCTAAATCTCTTCCCACTCACCCTCAACCCATATCCTCTGGTTACCGAATCCCCTAATCTGGGCAAAAGACTCCGAGCGTTCACCCGATCTTTTACCCTCACCCTTCTGCACTCAAAGAAATAAAGCTCCCGAATGTTCAAACTCATCTTCCAGCCCAGTCTCTCGAGTCCTGGTAACGCCCTCGTAAAGCTCCTCTGCTCCCTCTCCAGCGTGGCACCATCTTTCCGACAGCACGGTGTCCAAAACTGAACACAATGCTCGCAATACGACCTCACCAAAGCCTTATACACTGACACGTGACCTCCTAACTTTTGTACTCCAATACCCTGGCTAATATAACGAAAGCCTAATTGACCGCTTCATTAACCCCTGACACCACTTCTAAGGCATCATATACCTGTACTCCCAGATCTGTGTGTTCTACAGCATCCCTACAATTTAGTGTTTCGATATTGCCCACGTTAGACCTCCCAAAAAAAGCCACATCTCACATTTTTCTGTCCACCTGCTAAAGGATCTAAATCCTGTTCCATTGTCATGTTATCACCCTGTTAAGACAGAAGCAAAAATACCACATAATTAACATTTAGTTACTTATTATGAGATAAAACTGAGAACCACAAATCGTGAGTAAAAATTAGAGTCGATATGTGGGATGTGAGGCAGACCATACAACTACATTAAGAAAACATTGCTCACAGTTTTAATTATATTGTGTAAACTGTTGCTTTTCTCCCTCCAGGATACGATTATTGTGCAATGCTCATCACATCTGACAGATGCGATCAGTAAACAATAACCAGATCAATTTGCTGGTTAATATGGTATTCATCGTTACTTAAATGAGAGGGGGGAAAAGCACATTTGGTACCTGTAAAGAAGCAACCTTGTGCAAGACCCGCAAAATCATTATTTAGGAACTTGAGAAATTGCCCAGTCATCACATTTCAATCAAACCGATTTAAAAAGCGAACACTTCTTCCTTTATTCGACCCTTACAGTTCGTCGCTACATTTCAACCGAGTTCAGAACCTGCTAGGCAACCAAGCTATCGGATAGCTCTTCTCAGCAAGGGATAAAATCCCGAAAGGACTTACCGGGAACCCCAGTTACAGCGAGAACGTGATAGTAAATTTCTTCGATGAGAATTATTTCACGTCCCATTTCATTCGGTATATTCCCAAAGTCGTGATTGGAACCGCAGACTGGCTGCAAAACGAGAGCTCACTTATACCTTAGAGCCTTCCCAAGTGTGGCAATTAGCTTACGCAATCCATGACGCTAGTGATTGACCAAACCGGTACACAGATGTTTTGTTCATTACTTACCCAAGCGTGATAAGGAGGGATTGGGAAAAAGGGAGGGGTGTAACAGGAAAGAAAATCATAATTTATGATCTTCCTTCGCGGTTTTTGTAGAAATCTAAATCAACAGTTTTCCATTATTTCAGGCACCACAAAAAATACTGAAGAGTTCTCTTTGCTGGGACAGAGAAAAGACAACGGAGGAATTTACAGCAGAGAACGGGCCGTCGGCCCACGTTATTGTGCCAATATAACTACCGCTTCGAATTTCCCCACTGCATAACCCTTCATGTACTCCATGTACCAATTTAATTGTCTCCGAAAAGACCCTTTTATACTCGCCTCTACCACCGTTGCTGGCACCCAACTCTGCGTGTGTGAAAAAAAAACATACCTCTCACATTCCCTTCTTGTACTTACTCCTAAACACCTTAAAGATCGGCTCCCTCCCTCGTGGCTCCCATCATCCGAGACACTGCTATCAAGCCACTCCTCAATCAGAAAAGACGAAGTTCACGCAACGCATCCTCATTGTGCCCGCTTTCCAACCTTCCTCTGCGCGCTCCCAACGAGTTGACCAGCGAGGTGACCAGAAATGAGCAAAACATTCCAAGTCAGGTCGGACTGAGGTCTTATAAATCTGCAACATCACCTCACGTCTCATGACCTCCATCCCACAGTTAATGAAGGGCGACATCCCATCCGCCTTCTCAACACTATCAACCTATGCAGCAGCTTTGAGTTAGAATTTAACCGGACGTTTGACCACGATCTTGACTGAACAATAAAACGTTATAAAACAAGGAAGGGAGCAGCTGAAATATCAGTGCTTTATTTTACTCTGTTTTGAATCAGTGGAGGGTCACTACCATATCAACTTACACGTTTCCTTTGAGTGCGTGAAGGGGCCTAACATTCTGGCAGCTCAGGCAAAAAGGTAATGCCTACCTGTAGCGGCTACTACGAAAGATGATACTAAATAAAGGCAAACAAAGGTAGTCAACTCAAGACTGGTTTATTGCAGACATACAAAGACCTTTTTATTCCCTGCCTGTTAATGAGCTGTGAACAGGACCAGCAGGTTAAAGGTATGAGCCATTAGCGCCCCGCGCCTTTAGGCAGGGGCTTCATCTGATCCATTCGCTGTACTTTGGCACCCAGCGCTGCTGGCCCGCCATGTGTCAGGTAAGTCTGTGAGCTGAAGGTGGCGGTTCGCAATACCGCGCTGTGCGCCCGCTCCACTCTAATATTTATCCTAAAGTTTTGGCCCCTTACCCTTAACTCATGCCCTCTTGTTCCAACCTCACCTGCCCTCAGGGGAAAGAGATTAATTACGTCTAGTCTATCTATTCCTTTCATAATTTTAAATACCTCTATCAAGTTCCCTTTCAGTCGTCCACATTTCAATTATTAAAGTCCCACTTTTCTTAATCTTTCCCTGTAATCCAGATGTTGTAAACCAGGCAACATCCTTGTAAATCTTCTCTGCACCCTCTCCACCTTATCTATCTCCTTTCTGTAATTTGGAGACCAGAACTGAGCACAGTACTTCAAACCTGGCCTCACCAATGCCTTAAACAGCTGCATCATCATCTCCCAGCTCCTATACTCTATACTATGATTTATGAAGGCCAGCATACCCTGTCTACATGGGAATCCACCTTCAGTGAACTCTGTACCATAACCCCCAGGTCCCTCTGCTCTTCTGCGTACCTCAATGCCCTCCCCTTAACTGCATATGTCCTATTCTGGTTATTTCTTTACCGAAATGCAGCACCTCGCACTTGACTACATTAAATTCCATCTGCCATCTTTCAGTCCAAACAAACTAAATCCTTGTGTAATCCAATAAACCTTCCTCACTATCCACCACTCCCTTTATTTTCGTATCATCTGCATATTTGTTTACCCGGTTAACCACCCCTCCTCCAAATCATTAATATAATGTCATCATTCTTCCTTTGCAAAATTAATGGCTCGTTAATTTACGTTAAAGGGACAAAGTCCACCATTTAATGATCTCTGCAGCTGTCTTCCCTTGCCAGTAATTCATTTCAGCATTTCAACCTCACAATGCAAACGTCTGACATCGATTCCCATCATTTCTACAATGCAGCCTTTTCATTTCTTATCGGAGACAGCCAACGGTACTGATTCTTTATTGACCTGCAGTGTTGGCCCTGATGTTCACCCTCTAAGGACGCCTGATGTGTAAATACCCCTGGTTCTTTTTCATACGGATTTTGCTGATTTTTTTCCATCTCTCCCTCCAATATTCATTAGTCATCATCACTCTCAGGTTCCTATTCCTCTCTTTCCATTTTATTTCGGATAGATCAGTTGCAACTGAGAAACGCTCGCATCCAACTGTCAGCTCACACCAGGGCGATTTAGGTGATTATATGCCTTAGCTTCCAAGCTTCGGCAGTCATCCGCTTTACATTAACCTGCCTTCTCTGCTACTCAAAGGCTTGTGAATATCTGTCGGAACATGAAAATGATACTGTTTAAATCATCCACGGAAGCATTTATCTCTGTATTCAATATTTTATCTCAATGCTATAGGTTGCTGAGCATTTATTGTAGCCTTTCCACAATATCCAAAACCAATGACAACACTCCCGCGAATATTGCAAAATACATAGTCTATAATAACCTATTAGTTCTGAATATATATGTCAACTGATCTGCTTAACATTGTTTTTCATGCATGCAGGTCCTTCTGTGTCAGAAAACGAATACAGTGCTCCTTGGGATGAGAAATGAGAGCGAAAAATCGAGCAATTATAGACATTAATTCCTCTCTGAAGTGTCGCTGCGTCACCACGTAAATGAATGTGTTTGTACAGGTACTCATGAACCTTAGCATGTAGCCCACCCTTTCCGCAATGGTGAAGCTGTCGTTATAATTTGTTCCGGTGACTTTGTTACCAGTAAAAGTTGCACACACGAAGCAGGCAAACGTCACCAACCAAAGCAGAACAAAATTTCCCGAGATTGCGATCAATAATACAACAGATTTCCTTCGGTTCTCGATCTCCTGATCAGTCTGGATCTTTTCACTATTAGTTCTTCGCAGTTTGTTCCGGACTCTGTTGGTTAATACGATATTCCTTATAGTCAACAAATTTAGCAGAAAGACCAATAGAAAAGGTGCAAATGGGGTACAGATTGTGTCTGACCAAAAGTATGCAAGCCAAATGGGTGAGGTGTAGATACTTGATTTTACTTTACAATTCCATGGCACCCTGTCCATTATTTCCAAAGGTTCATAAAGAAAGTAAACTGGAATATTTTCTAAAACACAGAGCACACAACACAGTATTATCATCCTTGATGCAATCAATTTAGTGCAAAATTTTACTCGAAATTTCGGGAGACAAATAGCAACACATCGATCAAATGTGAACACCACAGTTAGCCAGACAGAGCAATCAATGGAAACGTACATGAGGGATCGATGAAGACTGCAGACCGGAGTGTACATGAGGAATGAATATGGAAAGTACACCTCTTTGACATGATAGTGAATTGTGCCAAGAATTAAAAATATTAGATCAGCTACTGCCATCGACCTCAGATATTGGCTGATGCATCTGGAGAGACTGCCCTTGCCTGAGTACAAGATGAATATTGTCATCAAATTAGCTGTGGGAAAGAAACGAAACGCAATTAACACGGCATCTTATTCCAGGAAGAAAGAAGTGAGCAATCATTTTGTAGCAATACATTTTTATGTGTTATTTCTCTGACCTTCTGGATTTCTTCTTACTGCCAAGGCAATAAATTAAAGAATTATGAGTACAACTATTTTTTTTTTTGAATTTTAGTCTTCAGAAACTTACAAAATCCAATAGACAAAGCCATTCATGAACATATACCCACCCAAATTCCGTTTTATCTCAACGACCCCACCCCCACCACAGCGAATACATTCCAAAAACTGATCTCGATCCCACTCATCATGGGGCACACGACCCCTATCAAGACCTGCAATGAAAAGAAATCACTAAAAAGAAAAGAAGCTCAAAAGAAAAAAAAACTAAGGGCCAGGAAAGAAAAGGGCAGGTGTGTGATTTGCGCCAAGTCCTATTTCGGTAATCACACCTCAGTAATTTCATCTTATCCCTATTTAAAAGGAGAGGGGGGGGGGATCAATTATGAGTACAACTATTTAAGGCAACGTTCAAATTGGAACACGCAATGCACGCTCTCTGAATGGACTGTACGGTGATTAGAGATGTTGGACACCTGCTCTTGAACTCCTGGAAGGTTTTCTGCGGTGGAAGTAACTTAGTTGATTTCATTTCATCCTTGTATGCACACCCAAGGTGTATTAAAATCATTAATACATAATGGGGAATGGGGATCAATGTAAAGAAAACATTCAATCTGCATATCATAGAACACAGAAAATGACAGTTCAGTATAAGCCCTTCGGCCCTAGATGTTGAGGCGACCCTATATATTTCTTCCTTAAAAAATTCTAATCTCTCCCTTCCCCATAATCCTCTATTTTTCTTTCAGCCACGTGTCTGTCTCTTCTTCTTTGGCTTGGCTTCGCGGACGAAGATTTATGGAGGGGGTAAAAAGCCCACGTCAGCTGCAGGCTCGTTTGTGGCTGACAAGTCTATTAAATGCCCCTGATATTTCAGTCTCCGCCACCATCCCCGACAAGGCATTCCCGGCACCCGTAGCTCTGTAAAAAAAACAACCCGAAATTTCCCTCCTTTCACTTAGTACAGATGTCCTCTGGTATTTGCTATTCCTGCTCGGAGAAACAAGTGCTGGCTGTCCACCCTATCTATTGCCTCTCATAATTTTATAGACCTCTATCAAGTCTCCTCTCACCTTTCTACGCTCCAAAGAGAAAAGTCACAGCTCTGCTAACCTGGCCTCATAAAACCTGTTTCCCAATCCAGGCAACGTCCTGGTAAATCTCCTTTCCATAGTGTCCACATCCTTCCTATAATGAGGTGACCAGAACTGAACACAATATTCTAAGTGTGATCTCATCAGAGATTTATCAGATTGAAAACGATCCCATTTTGTTCTCGTTGTTGAAATATCTCCATATCAATTCAGTCTATTTTACAAAAGAATGGGAGATTGCTCTCTGCAACATTGAGTGAAGATCGGATTTAGAAACTAGTGTCACAATCCACCAGCATTCCAAACATTGGGGCATTCAACCTTTTTATCTGTTACCATACATGGTCACGGAAAGTCCATTGGTTGGAATCATAATCCCGAATCATCCACCATTCTCATCCACCCACTGATGCTTCTCGCCAACTTGTGCCTCCAATTGACGGTGTTTCTAGGATCTGCAGGGAGGCGTTCGTCAATACTTTCATAGCGGGCGCAAGCATAAAGGAAGAGTTCAGCAAGAGAACGTAGCTGCAGGAATCCCTCACGCTGTTCACTTGGATCAATCCTCAATTACCTTCGCTGGAAATGTCAGGAAAAGGGACTGCTTGCCCTTCAGGTACAGCATGAGTCTAGAACCCACAGATAATGAAGCGGTTCAAGAGCAAAGAAAGCGGAACAAAGAAGTCTGCAGGGGGTGGGGGTCGAGTGCAATACACAGTTGAGTTGGTGAAACTCCGCACGTCCATAGGAAGTAAAGTGCAAGCAACGTTTCGGGCCTCGGACCTTCATCAAGGTGCACACAATCATCTGAATAAAAAGGGGTGGCGTGGTGGGAAGAGGAGAGGGTCGGAGGCGTAAAGCAGAAGGAGCAGGAGCTCCGGCTAACAGGTAATGAATAGGTCATCGGCGGATCGGGTTAGAAGAGAATAAATAGGGGATGCAATTGCTCTCTTAGCGAAGATGGGAAGTAAACTTGTGGTGTGCTACAAGAAAGAGGACTGGGGAGAAGGAGACTTAAGAGATGGTGCTAAAGTAAACTGGAAAAGTCTACGTTGGTGCCGTTTGGTTGAAGAGACGGAAAATAAGGAGTTGTTGCCCCGATTTGCGGGTTACTCCGGTTGCAAACGCAGCTCGGCGTGAACAAATGACAGGCTAGAGCAACATGCAACATGAGAAACCCTGATATTTCATGGCATAACGGTCACTGACTCCCCAGCATCTACATCATGGGGATTTTTTTTTACCATTGATGAGAAACGGAGCTGGCTTGGTCCTATGCAAAAGAAAAAATAGAACGGAAGCTACGAATCATGTAATTCACCACCAACCTTTCCAACGCGCAAGATGATGGACATCGTATTCTAATCGGGAGGCATCCCATCCACAACCATTCACCTGCTCCACTACTGATGCTGTACAGACGCAGCATCTTTCAACCCCCACGGCACTATCCCAAGATGGAAGGACAGAGGAAGCCAATGTACACACATCAGGAATGTTTTCCACCAAACCACCCACCGCCTCATTTAAAATATATCGCACCCGGTCAAGATTCGAAAACACCCTGCCTCATAACTTTGTTGGTTATCCGAACCTCGAGGGTTCTCATCAGTTCTGACAAAAACCTCGGAGTTACGATTTCGGCTATGTTTGTCATTCATGATGAAATTGATGATGGCTGAACTCAAGCCTTTGTTATGAACAGAACAGCACCCCACAAATGGTTTCAGCCCCAAAACGTCGACCATCCGCACTCTCCCCCTATGTTTCTCCAACAGGTTCCAGTGTCAGCAGGTTCTGCGTGTCACCACTTTCTGCTGACGTGCGTTAGTGTTGTTAATAAGCAAGCAATTTCGGATTCAATATTCATCTTCCCCTGCGGCAAGATCATTTCCACTGTGGTTATATTTCCTTTCGACAATTACGGACTTTTAATAACATATCTTGCAGGAATAGCTGCCCTCATTTGGCAGAGGCGTCTCCCCATCCCTATTCCAAGTAGTTTGCAATATTGTTGAAGATATTTCCAGCCATGTACACGTTAACTTCATGAACGACAGAGTTCTTTTGCAGTGGGTAAAATATCACAGGGACTTTGCATTGTCCACGATTCTTGCCAATGGCCTGAGATGAATTATGCAGTCTGATACAGAAACAATCCTGCATAAAATAGAGGAATTATTTTTCAATGAAACAAAATGTAAGGACTTTGCTGTTGCAAGGCTTCTGCATTGATTTCTGCGACTTACACTGGGAGTAATCAACCACGGCAACACAAATCTAGAGTAAATAAGTGTCTCACAAATGTACATTAACTTACCAGGAATGCCAACTACGGCCAGAAAAGGATAATAAACGTATTCTATCATCAGGATTACAGGCATCCCCATGTCGGACTGAACCGACTTGCCTTCTGGCTGCAAAAGAAACACGGATCTTCTGCTTTCAATTTATGACGGAATAACATTTCATAAAGCTCCCGGGGATTGCAAGAGCACAACGTAATCACGCATCGACGACCAAATCATTCGATTTTAATTTACGGTTCCTCATCGTGCAAACAATACCAGACACGTATCTTACTTTTCACTAAATGAAACATGAGTCAGGACACCATCGTTTGTTGCGAATTTAAAACGTTTCTAGCGAAGACGTTTATCTACCTTTCTTAATGAGCGTTCTTTTTCTTATATTGTGTTAGATTTAATTTACAGCTAATCTACTTGGCATACTATTATTTCACAATACCCCTACATTGGAATACGCGCTCCAGATGACAGGGATTATTTTGATTGATCATATTGTATTTGAAGAATACCGATAATGAAGTAAAGGGATTCAGTCTATTTCTGTTACAATACGAGACTGTATTTTCTGATTTTTTTTCCCTCAAATCAAACGAATCGTGAATCGTTGCTGAGATTTGTTCGGTCACAGAGCGCCAAAAGCATGGGGATTGTTTAAAGTGGTTTGTGAGTGGAAAGAAAAATGTTGAGAACAACCACTGTGTTCATTCCAAGCGCTCGGATTACTCCGAAATCATTGCATCCAAAATTATATTTAATACGCTTATAATGAAAAACTATTAAAGCCTCCCGACTCCTTTCGATTTGTTGGGGATTTAAAGTGTTAGGACACGGTTGATACAATATTTATTGATCGCCTTGATCAGAGAGAGAAAATAAAAGTGTTGGGCGAATACATAACTAGAATGATTGCCATGCTCTCATTATACCCTAGAGGTAGAAATCGAAAGTAGCAAACATACATTGCCGTTGAACTAACTAGAGAACTAGCTTGTCTCTCACACGGGACAGCCTGTATTCCTGACAGGATCGAATATATCTATTACCCGATTGTTCACATAATTGGTGTTCCCGGTAAGCCCATTTTGGAATAGCATAGGACCCAGGTCCTATGCATTTTCATCACATTTACCCCCAGCCATTGTTATTCAACATCGAAAATCAAATTTGTCAAAGCAAGAGCAGCCCTTTTGCCATTTATATTTGTCAGTAGAAAGGCAATTGATCGCATTTCTTTTTGCTGGATATCTCCCTTTGTCATTCAAGGTTAGAATACTTGACGAGATTCATGGAAAATGCAAAAAATCTCGAACAATATCCTATCAACTAATGTTATCGCCAAAGCGCGATGTGTTTAACGTTCAGAGGCTCATAAGGTTTGCACGTGGATGGAAATGGCTGCAGGTACATCTTCAGAAACGTTATCAACCATTTACGGGAATAGGGCGAGGGACAACTGCGGCAAGAATCGGGAAATTTAACGACGGTGGGGTTGATCTGGTCGCATGGAGAGACTCAGGTCGATTTTTTTTAAAGCATTGAAGGTGGACACCACCAATACGTTATTCGTCCTTGCCTTTTCTTGAAAAACGACGGTAAAATGTCAAAAAAATGTTATTCCAACCTAACTATTGTCAGATTTTAAAGTCATTCTTTTAATGGTCGTGACCCGAATCTTTGCTTCATTTCTGCCCTGCACGACCTGCTGAGTTTTTCCAGCACTTATGTGTGTGCACGGAAATATAAATGTTTTCCCTTGTCCCTCTGAATTAATTGCAACCGAGCCAATAATTTTGACGAGTGAGTTGGAGTTGATATAATAATGAAGTTTATTTTAGGACATCGGACGCATACAACATGTATTTACAGAAAAATGTCTGCTATCTATGGTATGAGTAAGAAATGGGCTCTGTCGAGTAACAACAGGTTGGGGGAAATGAGATAACATATTGGTGTGACCATCAAATAAACCATCACGATTGGAAACTCGCCTGGAGGATCAAATTAGGGATTGGACAGCAAACACGTGATTTTGAAAATGTTCGAACACATGTGGGTCTGAACCAGGTGTTTAATTGCTTTTGATGATTATACGGATCCCTGAAGCCAGCACGTCGAATGAGGAAAAATTCAGGCCTTTCCCTATCTTGTGGAAGAACACTAATTTACTTGCGTTGTTTGATGCTTCTTGGATCAAAGGCATCTAGTCGAATCAGGCAGTTTTTAAAAAAAATTGTGCTCTACATTATTTGTAATTGCAGATGATATAACTGTTCTCAGTGCTGTGGATGGCGCAGATCATTGTCCTGGGTTACCAACAGGATATAGACAAATGTAGAGAAGTGGGCGAAAAAGTGGTAGATGGAGTTCTATCAGGATAAATATGCAGAGATACATTTTAGAAATCGAACGAAAAGGTATTAAGGTAAATTCGGAGGAATATAAGATTAATTTGTTTGCAGATGATGTTTTAGTGTATTTTACATATCCTGAGCAATCTTTGGGCATCAGTGAACACGATTGGAGCAATTTGGTAAAATGTCGGGAATAAGGTTAATTGGGAGAAAAGTGAAACCATGCCATTGGTAGGGGAGGACTATACAAACAAATGACTCGACTTTGGTGTACTGATAAGATTAAATATTTAGGGATCGTTGTCGATGTTGATTATCAACATTTATATAAATTAAACTTTTTGCATTTATTGAACAAAATTAAAGATGACTTGAAGAGATGGAAGGATTTAACCATAACTTTGATAGGATGTGTCAATTGTATAAAGATGAAAATTTTTCAATGAATACACTATTTGTTCCAATCAATTCCATGCAAACTTCCAAAAAAAATTCTTTAAGGATTTAAATGCTTTCGTAAGATTGTTTTTGAGGAAGGGTAAATTAGCAAGAGTGTCATAACAGAAACTGACTTGGAGTTATGCCTTAGGTGGATTACAATTGCCAAATTTTCAAAATTACTACGAACCAGCCCAATTAAAATGTATTAATAGGATGTTTGATGTTGAGTGCCCCTTGATATGGGTTAAAGTGGAGATGGCTCAACTTTTGGAACAAAATGTAGACCAATTGATTTATAAATGGAATCCTTCTCTTTTACAAAATTATCATTTACCGGTGTTGAAACATTTAATGGAGGTTCTGTATAATAGGAATCAAATTGTCAGAACTAAAAATAAAATCTCTGCTAAAACTCCATTATATCAAAACAGATTATTTTCTATTTCAATGAATAACCAAACTCTGAAATCATGGGAACATCGGGGCATTAAATTGGTACAAGATTGTTAAAAGCTGGATATTTTTCTTTCATTTAATGGACTAAGGGAAAACTTTGGAATTAAATCAAATACGTTATTTGCATATTATCAAGTCCGTGCTTTATTACTAGACAATTTCGGACGGGAATTAAAACTACCTAAATTAACAAATCTTGAAACTTTAATTACAGAGGGAGGCAAGAAGGGATTTATTTCAGAAATGTGTGCTTTGATACAACGTAAAACGAAGAAGCCAGATTTGCATAAATCAAGAAGGAAATGGAAAAAAAGATTTATCAATTCCAATATCTCAGGAAGAATGGATGATTATGTGTGAATATAGTATGACTAAATTAATAAATGTGAGATATAGACTAGTTCATTGTAATTTTCTCTACCAGTTATACTTGACTCCTGAGAAGTTAAAGAAATATGGCTTTATTTCTTCAGATTTGTGTTTCAGATATGTAAAGAGACTGGTTCTTTTATACATTCAGTCTGGCTTTGTGAAAAACTAAAACCATTTTGGTGTAGAATGTTGGAAATTTTGCAAGGTTTGTTTAAGTTTAAACTGGAACTTGACCCGATGTTATTTTTACTTGGATATAGCACAACATTGATTTTGGGTTTAAAACTGGAGAAATTTCAACCTGCACTTATTCGACTTGCCCTGGCAGTAGCTAGGAAATGTATAGCAATTAGCTGGAAAAATGAAATTGAGTTAAGTTTACAGCGATGGGATGCTGAGTTGTGATCATGTATTCCATTGGAAAAGATGACATAATTTGCATGATAATTATTCTTTTATATTAAAGTATGGGATCTATATATGTAATAAGGTTTTTTTTTTGTAAGAGAGGGCACCCACCATAGCAGTAAATAAATGTTTGACAATATATATGTTAACTCCATTAAACTTTATGGTATTTTGTAGGGGGAGAGGGAATGAGGGAGGGGGAGGGGGATAAAAGGGGAAAAAGTTTTCTATATCTGTATTTTTACATGCCTGTAAACTCTATTATTAATAAATAAAATATACAAAAAAGTAACCCTTTGTCCTGGTGCCTATCTATTGCTGCTGGGTTTTGGGGTCCTCTGGACTCGTAACAGTATCATGTGTTAATTTCTTCGGACACTCATCTGAGGTAACATTACAGAACATAAGAACAGTGGAACATTAAAGGGCCTCCCTCTAGCAGCATTTCCAGGTACCTGTCAGTTTCCATGAAACATTGATACTATCCGGAATGCTGAAAATTCTTTCTCTCCCACTGATGGTGCCAAGCCTGATGATTTCCCACTGCAGATGGTCGCATACATGGGAGAAATAGCCCTTCTCCCATCCTTCCCAAACCATTCAAAAATGTCCCCTCACAATAGTCACAATTGCCTGCGTTTGGCCGATATCCCTCTAAACCACATTCTTTCCATGTATCATTTCTTTAAAGTTACAATAGTACCTTGCCCCAATACTTCATCTGGCAGATCATTCCATCCACCCATCAGCATTTGTGGAAAACAGTTACCCCTCCAGTTCTTGATAAATCTCTCTCTTCCCCTCTGACTGCTGGTTCTCCATTCTCAGCTTTGAATAAAATACGCTGTGCATTCACCACATCTGTTATATGTTTCGCCTGTCGACACATTTACTCTGTTTCTCTTTCGGTTAATACTGCAGAAAACTGTTGATTCTGTCCAGCATTTGATGTTTTTCGTTCATTTCATCTGTTGATGAAGAATACAAAATTGTAAACGCATTGAATATAATCCACTGAGGGGAAACACCCACTCGGTAACAGGGTGATATCCCTTGATGGATGTTAAGGATTCTGTTATTCAGTAACCGATGGGGAACTGAATCTCACGATTTGTAAGAGTGGTGAAAACCAAAACATACATCTCATTTTGAAAGTTCCCGCTTGAAATGTTACAGAGTCATAAAATATGTTGCTGGAGAAAAAGCGGGACTTTTGGGGCAGAATCGACACGATTCTTCAACTCCAATAATGTGGTCAGTCATGCAGGAATTCCGCGAAATCATCTCCGAGTTTGGACGCATTCAGACCTGTGTTTGGCAAATTGCCTTTTGAAAAGTGAAAAACACCAACAAATGTGTTCAACCGCCATTGTTTAGTAATTCTAAGTAAATCTGGGATATTAATAAAGAGAATCACTGGAGAGTGATCACTAATTAGTAAACTTTCATAAGAACAGAAGTCCACAGAAGATATTAATTGTTGGCCTATAAGAAAGTAATCAATCGATGAATATGTATGGTGGACATTATAAAAGAAAATTCTTTATTATCAGGATGAAGAAGGCGTCATTGCAGCTTCCTTCCAAAAACTGCCTATCAGTAAATTACAGGCATATGAGACGTATTAGCCATCCTGAAGAGAATAAAACTGCTAGAAATGACTAGTAACAGAATTGTCGATTTCCTGCGGTTCTCCATCTCTGCGACATTGCAATTCACACTGCTCTTCGTCCTTCCGAGTTCTCTCCTCGTTCGGTTGGCCAGTATAATGCGGCTGATAGTCATGGAATTTAGGAGAAAGATCAAGACATAAAGAACAATTGGCGGCACGGTTCGCGTCGCGGTTCGCGCAAAGCTTTTACAGTTCTAGCGATCGGGATAGGGGTTCGAATCCCGCGCAGTCTGACAAGAGATTGTGCGTTCTCCCCGTGTCTGCGTGGGCTTTCCCCGGAGGCTCTGGTTTCCTCCCACCCTTCAAAACATATCGGGGGTGGAGGTAAAATTGAGTGGCTCGTGTGCGAAATAGATTGTTACTGTTTTGTATGTCTAATTTTTTTTAAATCAAATTTCCAGCCAGAGATTAACTGCTAAAATTAATAAAGTTTACAAGCATGGTTTTACATTACAGGATTATTGAAAGTTATCAATTACTTCGTGGGTTAGTAAATAAAAGTGGTTTTTAAACAAATATTGAGGAAAATTCCACCGTTATCGCTATAGATACACTACCTACTGTATACTATCATGAAGTTACCTCTCATCCTTCTTCACTCCAAGGAGAAAAGTCCTTGCCCTACTTACCTTGCCTCATTAAAACATTTTCCAATCCAGGCAATAGCCTAGTAAATCTCCTCTGCAACCTTTCCATATTGTCCACGTCCTTCTTATAATGAGGTAGCCAGGGCGTAATACGATAGATATTCTTAAACGTGGGCTCACCAGAGTTGCAACATGGCCTCTATACTCTTGAACACAACCCCTAATTAATGGAGCCCAGCATCCCATAGCCCTTCTTAACTACTCTATCAACTTGTACGGCAAACTTGAGAGATGGATGGATTTGGACTACAAGGTCCATCTGTTCATCCACACTCTTAAGAATCCGAACATTAATGCTGTCCTCAGTAAGGTTTAACCTTCCTAAATGTTTCACCTCACACTTATCCAGTTTGAGCTCGATCTGCCACATTTGTGCCCAACTCTACAACCTAAATAAGGAGAACCTGCAACAATATATACAACTCTTCCAGCCTTTATCTCATCTTCAAACTTAAGAACTCACCCTTCCACTCTACATCTAGGTCATTAATGAAAAGTCATGAAGAAAAAGGGTTCAACAACTGATCCCTGCAGAACTGCATCACTGCCTGGTTTGGAAGCTGCACCACCTCGGACCGCAAAGCCCTGAAGAGGATAGTGAAGTCAGCAGAAAAGATCATTGGGGACTCTCTTCGTACCATGTAGAACATCTACAACACACGTTGCAGGCGAAAGGCAATAAACATTGTGAAGGACTTCACACACCCCTCAAGTTAACTGCTCTCCCTTCTTTCATCTAGTCGGAGGTACCGCAGTACTCGGGTCCTTTACCTCCAGATTGGGCAACAATTTTCCCCTCCCTCCAAGCTGTAAGACTCCTGAATTCCCAGTACAGATGAGAATAGTGTACCGTGGACGTTTACTATGTATGTATTAATATTTTAATGTGTTTAAATATTTTAATATATTTATGTAAATATGCTTCGTGGTCCAGGAGAAACGAGATCTTGTCTTTACCGTGATAGCATGGTAAGAACTATAAATAAAGGTCACTTGACTTGACTTGACTCCCTCAATTCACTGACGTTCAAACAGAATACCTTCCGTCCACTCCTCCTCTGCTTTCGACAGCCAAGCCATTTATTTTTTTTTATCCACACAGCCAGGATTCCATGGACACAATGCCTGACGACTTCCTGGCCGATTCTTTCATGGGGAACCTCGTCAAAAGCTTTACTAAAATCCACATATACCACATCTCCCGTCACACCATCCTCAATTCATTTTGTAATTGTTTCAGAAAATGCAATTAGGCTTATGAGGCGCGATCTTCCCCTCACAAAGCGATGCTTACTGTCCCCCAGACCACTGTACCCCATAAACCCTGGCCTTAAGAATCCTTTCCAACAGTTTGCACATCACTGACCAAAGACTCACAGATCTATAATTCGCAGGATTTTCTCTATTACCCGTTTTAGAGATTTAGATTAATAATGTTCTTTATCTGAAGAGCAGAACAGTAGCCATTTCTTGATTTGCTGCAATTATATAATTATTGAACCACGTTCCTCTGGGAGTTTTAAGAGAGGGGCATTAGCGCGATGCGACTTTGTGTGCATTTACTTTAATAACGTTAATGTCATGTGGGAGTCGACATCAGGTATATCGCTCCTAAAATGAGGGCAACCTTGACCTTGCTGAACTGAATGTCAAACACGGCCCTGAAGGCAAAGTATCGTCTTGAAACGTCCACTCTCTCTGCCACCCGCCCACACACGCGCGCGCGCGCACACACACACACACACACACACACACACACACACACACACACACACACACACACACACACACACACACACACACATGCTGTGACCTTTTGTCTGTTGAAGAAAGACGCAAAGGCAACCATCCATTCAGACGTGGGTGTGGTGGGGTAAAGAGCTTGGGAGTAAGTACATGGGTAGGGTGAGAGGCACGTTCTTCACAGAGATGCGACTGCATGGAATTCACTGCTAGCAGACCATTTGGAGGCAGGCATAATAGGATATTTGTATTATATTGATACACGGAGCAGAGACAAAATGAGCATTATACAGAGCGGAAATTCTTGTTCTTTGGAAGCGGAGATTATTAGGTTGGCATAATACTGTTGGCTAATAGGCCTGGACTATTGTTGAAGATTTCCATATTCTGCTTTCAATGTTGTCATGAACCAGTACCTTATGTTATAGTGCCAACATTGAATCCGAATTTTATTCATTGCATTAACTGGACACACAGCACCGTAACAGGCTTTTCTGGCCCCCAGCCCGTGCAGCTCAAATAACCCAATAAAGCTACGTTTTGAAGGGTGGGAGGAAACCGGGTCACCCGGAGGAATCCCACACAGACACATGGAGATCGGATAAACTCCTCACAGACAGGGCTGAGTTCGAACCCGGTACAGTGTCGCTCTAAAAGTATTGCACTAACCGCTACGCAAACCGTGCTAGCCCATTATCTGGAAATTTGTCAGGGTCTTTCCGACATTCGTGTCAACGTCATCAACTGCAGTACTCTCATCGATACTTTGAGCTTTTCATTGAAACAAACACAAAATTAGTTGCATACAATCTCCCTTCACCAAAGCTATGCTAACTCTCCTTAATCCGCCCCCTTCTCTCCAAGTGCGGATTCATGCTGGACCTCGGAATTATTTTCAAATTTCTTTCTAAATGGTGTTTTTTGTTGTTGCTGTTGATTTAAGGTCTTTCTTTCAAAGATCTTTCTGCATATTAGACTTTGTCGAAACTAAAAATCAGACGACGAGACGTGCCCGATTCCTCCAAATGATTATGAATAATTTTCCTTCCAAGAATGGTATTGCATCGGCAGATGTCCGGAACTCTGGGAAACTCCATGTAGCTGCTGTGTGCACCCAGGAACACTCAGGATGCTCTGGTCCTTATATCGCAAGTCCTTTAGCAGGAGGTGAAATAAAAGCCAGCAGATTGTTTCTTAAATTTATCGTGAGCGCCGGAAAATCTCCTTGGAATAAAGCAAAGTAGCGTTCATACATTCTTTATTTTGGATCGACCTGCGGGGATCTTTCGGATTGCATTCAAAAAAGAGTTCTCCACGTGCAAGGCTAAACCATTCGCTACTTTCCATTAATTCGCTCAACTTTATGTCACCACATTTTGCTACAATATATTAAAGATCGAAATTCAACACGAACACTTGGGGATTATTTCAATTAGTCAACAAAAGAAACGCCTTTATTCAATGAATTAGACCATTGGGCCGGTTGGAGAAGCTGTGCATTATATGTTTTGTGTAGATATATATTATTTGTCTGTGTGTGTGTCGTGTCTGGTTTTATGTCTGTATGTTTTTGCACCGAAGACCAAAGAACGCTTTTTCGTCGGGTTCCACTTGTACAATCAGATGACAATAACCTTGACTTGACTTGACTCGAAATCTAGAGTAAGAACAACGTTCTAGCAGATGTTACATGGCTTACCATGTGCATCAAATATTCTAAGAATCGGATCGTAATTGTTTTCGTTCTCGATAATTACTGGTCGCTTCATGATAGGAGAGATGCAGTTGCCCAGTTAGGTTTGGAATTCACACCAAATAAAGTAAACCTGACACATACGATACATGAACACAAAATCATTGTTATGAGATGCAGATGGTCATTGGCGCTAATAGATTTATCACACCTTAACTGCTGATGTCGACCAAGAACACGAATCATTCCAAACAAAATATATCCACATCGCGTTGTTAAAGTGACAATGTATTTCGTGAAAGAGCTATAAAAACACGAATTCAGAACAACCAAAAACGTTTGTTGCCGTTGATTCAAATGGTTTTAATTCAGAACCATCTAAGAATTCAGAACAAACGCGAGGATTTAAATCCCAAACATAGGACATGACCTGTGTTTGGGACACATCATTTTTAAAATTGAAAAAGAAATAATCTGGTCATGCTTGACCTGATGAAGTTCGATTCTGCTCTCCGGCAGAATTGCCCTAAAAGACCTGGCACAAATCTGCTGAGAAATCTCTGCGCTTTCTTTATTTCTCCCAAGGTTGTGAAATTACCAATTTCAGATTTATCGTCAGAGTCCATACATGACATCACAGACAAACCTGAGATTCTTTTTACCCGCGAGCGCGGCAGAATTGGTCGTGTAAAAAGTAATCTGAACACAGCGAGAAAATGTAAACAATCAAAAGAACTGTAAACAGATAACGAATGTAAACAAACTGGCTTTCCAATCCAGGGAGAGCAAAGAAAAGCAATAAAGTGACCACGTTAGAGTCCCGAAATTAGTTCCTGATTGAGTTTGTCATTGTGGAATCTGATGGTGGAGGGGGAGCAGCTGTTCCTGAACCTTTAACGAGATTTGAGTGTTGTAAGTCCGAGTGATGCGAGTCTTGTGGGACCTAAACCTCCAGCCCGATGGCAGCAGCAAGAATAGAGCGTGGGTTTCTCTAATCCGTCCAACTGGACTCCCTCTCACTTTCTCTCTCTCTCTCTCTCTCTCTCTCTTTCACTCACTCACACGCTCGCTCTCTCTCTCTCTCACTCACACACGCTCTCTCTCTCTCTCTTTCTCTCCTCTCTCTCTCTCTCTCTCTCTCTCTCTCTCTCTCTCTCTCTCTCTCTCTCTCCCTCCCTCTCTCTCTCCCTCTCTCTCTCTCTCTTTCACTCACTCTCTGTAACTGAATTTTATCATTGAGTTTCACTGGTTGTACCATGTATGAGATGCCTACTGCCATTTTGAATAGAAAAAAAGCTCTCTCATAAAGTCTTTGTACACGTGACAATAAACATGAACTCAAATTTAAAGTATAGATGAACATGGTCAACATTTGATTCATATGTTATTGAACGTTTCGTTCAATTGTTTGAACATTTACAATGGCCAGTTATCCAGTAGTCGCCTAATTTAGCGATGGCCTCGATTTAGCGGTAGAGGAGGCCATGTACTGACATTTTATTGTGTGAATGGTGTGTGCGGTTTGCTTTGTTTTACGGAGTATACGTTACAGGGAATGATTAAGAAAAAGGACGAGAGTCAACATTGGAAAGAACCATGGATCAGGGCCATGATCTCTGATTTATTGTGGCTGCGTGATTGATTTAAACAACCGTACAAGGGCAACCAAAGGATATTTTGTCATCTTCTTCGCCTCCTCCCGGAATCTTCTCTGTGTCAATGCATAAACAAAAGTATTTGTACAGCAGCTCATATACATCAGAGGGATCGCGATTCTAATTGCAAGAACCAGTGACTTCGGGGCATCGATTTCAAAAGTTGTGAGTTGGAAAAATTGGTCAGTGATCGTAACCGGTGTCCACAAGGCTATGAAGGTCCCAGAGATGGCGAAGAGCAAAATAATGGACTTCCTCCGGTTCGTCATCTCGGGATCACGGACCTCACCGTCCCCACGGTGCTTCAAAGCCCTCCGAGCCTTGCTGACCATTAAAATGTGTCGGACAGTGAGAAAATTCAACAGTAACATCAGCGGCAGTGGAACCAGTGGGACCATAAGTTTAGACAACCATCTATAAGTTTGCCATGCCTGTGAAAATCTATATCGTGTTACAGTACGGCAGCCCCATTGGACACCATCCATCGTGTAATGGGGTTTATAGCGGAAATAAACTGGAATGTTCATCAAAAAGCTCAGCAGACTCACAGTCGAAAGAACCACGGTGGCGTTTCTTTCGGTACAATATTTTATTTTGAATTGCTGGCAACAAATGACAATGAAGCGGTCGACTGTAAACGATACCGTGGCCCAGACAGAGATTTGCACGCTGGATATCTGTATGAAGCCTATAAGACGACATGTCGAGGTTTGTGCCAGAAATGAACCCGGAAAATGATGGCGGAAGATGTTTGTCACTGTAACATTAAACACACAGACCATTGTGTCTGCAACTGCCATGGTCACCATGTAACGAATTACCCCTTTGGAGAGGCCGCACAATCCCCGGGACAGGACCACAATCGAGAGCAGGTTACCTGTAACAAGGTGGAAAGCCAGGAAAGTAGCAGAAAAACAGGTCAGTGGCATTAACTTGATGTTTACAAGGGAATCTTTGAAAATAGCCTCATCGTATCATTTTCATGCCCCTGTAAATTATCCAACTGCTGACATTACAGCGACATTACGGAACAGAAAGCGCAGAAACACCTCCATTCCCTCAGAGGCTGAAGAATTTCACCATGGCCCCATTATCCATGGCCGTTGTATGCAGATAGACATTACAAAGTGTCCGGTGTGGGTGCACCACAGATTGACGTGGAAAACGACTCAAGAAACTACAGAAAGTAATGAACGCAATTCAGTGTTATCAATAAACTCCGTCCATAACTTCCGCCGTCTCGGGGATAAATAATCACTAATACATGTTAAATAATCTATTCCACCCCTCTCCCTCTCCTTGCCGAAGGGCAGAAGAAGCACTAGTTTGAAAAATAAACGCACCCCAATAGATTCAAGGGCACGTAGTTTCCTGCTGGCAGGCTCTTGACATGAGTAAAAGGTGAAGCCTTGCATAGCCTAAAACGCTCCTGTCTTTAACACGCAATGCTGCACTTTATTGGATTTTATTCTTGCTCTGCCTGCTGTATTATATACCTGGATTGCCCTCAGATCAACGTCTTTTTCTTTACTCCGGACACCTGACAATATACAGTTTGATTTGATGCTACAATGTGGTCGCTTCCTTAGAGGAAACATCTGCATTCTATGGAGAGGGTACAAAGCAGAAGTAAGGTTGTCAGAGCTAGAGCTTTTCTCTTGTCAGCGATGAGGGGGAGGAGGTGAATTATTGGGGGTTTAGATGGGTTGGACAGCGAACACCCAATATGCTGTATCATGAAAGAACGTAGGCCTTCGTTATGTTGTTACCGCAATGATCAAACGAGCTGGTGCTTCTGGTACAGCAGGTTATGTGCTGGTAATAATTGCGCAGAGTTTTCAAAAGTCAGGCCAGGTTGAAGTCAACGACTGTAATTGGAAGTGTCTCGGGATGGGCTTGTTTACTGACCACGAATCTGTTTGCAATTGACGTCGAGAAGGAGGTAAATTCGGCTGAGAATCGCTCATGAGAACCCTTGGGATACATTGAATCATTTGCATTTCATCGATATTCGCTCTCCGACACTGAAACAGGGGTTCGGTTGAACACCGTCGTCCGTGCATCAACCGATATTAACTAGAAAACAAACACCGTGCTCACTCACGTTGCCAGAATCAAGGTCCTAGTCCAGCCTGTGAATGGTTATAAACTCTCGTCGGATCGTAGCGTCCTTTGTGTTTTCTGTTAGCCAGGACTCGGGGCAGAAATCCATTGAGATTTGTCTCAACTGTCGGATATATCAGCTTTGCTCCGAGGTCATCGGATTTATTTTGTAGTGACTGGACATTGCCCACCTTAAACAAGTTCAGATTAAAAGATTTTTTAAATCCTGGCAAGGCGAGGGAGGCTGAACAACTCTCTCTCTCTCTCTCTCTCTCTCTCTCTCTCTCTCTCTCTCTCTCTCTGTGTGTGTGTGTGTGTTTTCATGTATATATACATACATACATACACGGGATACTCCTCCGGAACACAGGTAACCAGAAAACACGCGGTGGAGATTGCCGCAAAATCACTTACTAGGAATGCAGACAATAGCAAGAATGGGATAGAAGATCTCCGTGGCGTCCATTCCTGGCATATTTTGAGGGTAGGAGCGTTTTCGATACAACACAGGTCCAGTTAAGGAAACGAAGACATTTACAGTGAAGCCTAATTTATAGGACGACTGTTTCCACTGGGACTTTAAATTACATAACATCTCCACATACTAGATTCAACAAACGGTACCAGTTCATTCTGAATTAATGACCTGAACAAAGTTCAGGTGTGAGCTCCCTGCCACACATGACTTGGAACCGTGGCACCAGTGCGCCGCATTCATCTATCTCCATTTGGATAGCTTTACCCTGGTCCCTGAAGGTATTTGGTCCCAACTCTCTGCGTCAGCCTGTCTTCATGACTTCTGTTAGAGTTCATCTGATAGTCAGATGCGTCATTTCGACCTACGAATCATGTACCATCCGACATAATCTCAAAGTCTGTCTCCTTTAGGGTCAGGTGATTCTTCCTTTGATTTCAGAAGCTGCGAAAGAGAACAGAACGGAACTAGGGAGTCAGAAAAGTAAACTTCATTAATTGCGCCTTTGGAATGAATGAACCAGCCAATAAATATCCACAGGAGAAGGCGGTGATGGAGCGATGAGAGGCCCCATCCTGGTACGGACATAGGGAGGAGGGTGATGAAGGAGATGCGTGTGAATTATTAAAATATTAGAGACACACAAGAACTGCAGATATGCTGCACTCTTTGTGGAGAGCGAATAAATGGAAGGTCTCAAAGAGGATTGTGAGGGTGCGGTGGGGAAAATAGATGGTCGTGAAGTACTTTTACATCGTCGACACAGCGTCGTAGGCGGAAGGGCCTGCATTGTTCTCTAAGGGGCCTGTGTTCAAAGCGAGTCAGGCAGCATCCGTGGAGCGAACTGTACAGACGGCGTTTCTGGTCGGGAGCGCTTCGTGAAGAAACGTTGCGAAGAACTAAATCAGCCGTGATTTTGAGGAATAATTAAAAGCTCTGATGACCAGTCCTGTTTTTTTAAAATTTGTAAATGAAATTATATAAATCAAAATTAAAAAAAACTGATCTACAATGCGCTGTATTTAATTTTCCAACATCCTTTTATTTCTTAACCAGAAACGAACCGTGGTGAGGAACAATTCTGCATCGTTCCATTGACAATAGCCTTGCATACCTTCCCATCCATCTACCTATCCTGCTCGCTGCACAGTCCCAACACAACAAATCGACACATTAATTGCATCCAAGTTCCCGAAACAGGATGTTGAAATAATCTGAAATTCCAGCGACATCCAACATTCCCATTAATGTCTTCGACTTAGCAACTTTCAACGTCAAAATTGAGCCCGCTTGCACCACTTCAGCTCACAGCTCAACCAGCCCTCTCAACACTCATTAAGACATTGCCGCTTATGTTCTCCCTGCATATCTCGTCTTTTAGATTTCACCTTTGTCCTCCAGTTCTTGTTTCATCGAACCTCGCTGGAAAAAAAAGCCGACTTGCATTTAATTGATAGAACCCCCACACAATTCTGCACATCACATCAACCTTTATTCTCGCTGCTGCCATCAGGAAATAAAGGTGCCACATGTTCGTACCGCTAGGTTCAGGAACAGCTGCTACCCCTCCACTATCAGACGACAAATTCAATCAGAGACTCATTTCAGGACTCTTACATACGACTTTATTGATTTAAAAAAAAATCTCTGTATTGCAATTTGTTTACATTCGTTTCTGTTTACAGTTTTTCATTTCTTTACATGAATACGCCGTGCAGATTTATTTTTGCACGACCAGTGCAAGTCTGCCGTGCCCGAAGGAAAAAGAATCTCAGGGTTGTATCTGATATCATGAAATGTACTCAGACAATAAATTTGAAATCTAAAATCTGAACCTTTATTCGCGGACATTCCAGTTAATAAAGTCCCAAAGTGTATAAGATTTCCCTGAACTCAGCTTGTCTAGTCATGGCACCTTTTTGAGGTATTTCTTGTTGTTTGGTGACCAAATGTGCACTTTGTGATTAGACAGGGATTGCTTAAGGTGGAATGTGAGTGGAAAGAAAAAGTTTGAAAACCACCGTTTGAATCGTATCTAGTTGACTCATTATGTGCACGGTTTCATAACCACAAAGGAAATGGGCCAATGACAATTTTTCTCAAGCAAAGTATTTCAGTAACAATTGAATCAAGAGCAGTGGTCCTCAACCTTCTCTTCCTATTTCGTCTTTACTGTGCATGCAGCACAGTAACAGGATATTTCAGCCCGAGACCGAACCACCCATTAACTCCCAATTAATCTACACCGCCCCCCTCCCCGCCGTACGTTTCGAACGGTGGGAGGAAACCGGAGCCCCTATCACAGGGATGCGAAGTCGCTGGTTCCTTCAACAGAAAGTACGATTTCTTACTTTCGATTTTAGCGACCATAAGTTAACATTTGTTACCTACTACTCAACGCTCGTTTGTTTACCAACCTGTCCACGGAAGGAAAGGGCGATGATCTCAAGGGTTCAATCCACCCCTGTTTGGTTGAGGTTTAACAGTTTGGCCAATTTCATAAAACATCGGCATTTTCTGTTCACAAATGAGCGAATATTGCACAGAAGCGGAAATTGTTATTGAGTATAATACATCAACAGAAGCAGATTTTTTGTCTTTATTTAAATTTTTTAAAATGCTATCCATTGCTGTCAAATTGATGCCGCCTTTTCGCGGGATCCAAAGCAATGGCGCACTTCCACGAAGATTTGAAAATACACAATCTACCGTGAACTATTTTTTGTGTGCGCGTGGGGGGGGGGGGGGGGGGGAGAGGGTGCGGGGGTGGGGGGGGGGGGAGGCGGCGGGCGTGGATATGCACATACATTTATACATATTAAACTGCATAACTATGTGTTGTCGCGCGTCAGACAACGTGTGAATTCTTACTTGCGATTATCAGAATAAAAAGCCGAGCAATAATTTTCTTGAATTCCTCTCTAAAGTGGCGCTGGGTGACCACATAAATGAATGTGTTTCTACAGGTACTGATAAACCTTAACATGTAGCCAACCGCTTCTGCAATGGTGAAAGTGTTGTAATAATTTCTTCCTGACAATTTGTTATCAGTAAAATTAACAGAGATGAAACAGACAAACGTTACCACCCAGAGCAAAACAAAATTTCCAGATATTGCCATGAACAAAATGTTAGATTTCCTTCTGTTCTCAATCTCCTGATCAGTCTGCGTCTTTTGACTGATGGATTTTTGCAGTTTAGTCCTGACTCGGTTGGTCAAAATAATGTTCCTTATGGTTAAAGAATTTAACAGGAAGACCAATAGAAAAGGTACCAATGGCGTACAGATTGTATCAATCCAGACGAATGCATACCAAAAGGGAGAAGTGTAGAAACTTGATTTTACCGTACAATACCATGATTTGTGATCAACTATTTCCCAAGGTTCATACACAAAATAAACGGGAATATTATTTAAGACGCAGAACACAAAAATAATAATTATAATCCTTGATGCAATCAATTCAGTGCAATATGTTACTCGAAGTTTCTGAACACAAATAGCAACACACCGATCAAATCAACCGGCTAACAAGTAGGAAGATTAAACGTTCTTGGTACCAGATTTTTTTTTGTCAGATAACTGCATCTCTGGGCCCCATGGTGGAATTTAGCTTATGTCTATGGTTCCTACATTATACTCAAAGTAGGTTACTGATACTCAGCCTTACATAAGCAAAAGCAGGGTCTAAATCCTCCATTACAGAAATTCAATATGCTTCGAATTAATATTTTAAATATGGTCTTATGGTGGAGGAAAAATGATGGATTTCTTTTCATCCGTCCATCCACAATCAATGTGCACATTATACCACAATACAGAACAGGGTAACGCCAACTTAAAACATTGAACTAATTGCCAACCGAATTTGGGCACGGTCATTGCATTTATTCATTCACCGATTACATAAATGAAGTGCAGCTTGTCCTAGGAACAAAACCCCGACCCTTACAGTTTTCAATAAATGAAACACGAGTCCGGATGCGAAACTCTGGTCCGGGTTTCAAATATATTTATCGAATAAGCGGATCTATTCGTCTTGAGTTAGCCTGCTCATGGCAATTTCCGCGGCGTTAAACTGTGTTACCTTTACTGTAGCGTGGATGTATTTTTCATGTCATTGATTTACAATAACCCCAAATTTGGGAAGAGAACTGCAGAATGACAGAGACTATTTGTTCACATAATCAGACAGATTTACCAAATTATGTTCACAATCGCGACATGAATTATTATTACCTAATGTATAATTCTGTACGAAAAATGCTACTACAATTGAATTTCTCCAAAAACAAGTAAGAATATATGCTGTTATTAGGTGTTCTTTTGGAAATATTATTAATGGATGTGAGGCTCCATTCTGTCTAATCAATGTTGTTCCAGACTAGTCAATGCACAATAGAAATCCTCCTCTCGACGAACCATGTGCCTGATTCAACAAGATGGATTGAAAAAAAGAGAAACTACCGGAAGAAACGTTTGTAAATCAATATCCATTGGCTTTTCCAGATATTGTGAGAACATAAAACACGAGGAACTTGGTAGTTTTGTATTTGTGGGTAGAACGAAGATGTAT
Organism: Narcine bancroftii; assembly: GCF_036971445.1. Taxonomy (NCBI): domain Eukaryota; kingdom Metazoa; phylum Chordata; class Chondrichthyes; order Torpediniformes; family Narcinidae; genus Narcine; species Narcine bancroftii. The sequence goes on from NC_091470.1 coordinate 190,732,396, forward strand.
ATTATATTATAACAAGCAAACGTGATTAAGAAATACCATTCGGCTATCACTGAGTCCAATTTTTAAAATGTTCAATTTTAGTATCGTAGATGCATCTTCTGAAACTGGCAATGTTCAAATGGAAGGGAAAATATAAAATAACAGAATCGTAGATTTGAGGAGGTGACTAGGAATGTGGATGAGGATAGCGCAGTGGACGTTGTCTATATGGACTTCAGTAAGGACTTCGATAAGGTACCACATGGAAGGTTAGTTAGGAAGGTGCAGTCTTTAGGTATAAATTTTAAGATAGTCAAATGGATTTAACGTTGGCTGAAAGGGAGAGGCCAGAGAGTGGTAGTGGATAATTGTCTGTCAGGTTGGAGGCTGGTGACCAGTGGTGTGCCTCAAGGATCTGTATTGGGCCCATTGTTGTTCGTTATATACATTAATGATCTAGATGATGGGGTGGTGAATTGGATTAGTAAATATGCAGACAATACTAAGATAGGTGGAATAGTGGATAATGAAGAAGGTTTTCAAGGATTGCAGAGGGATTTGGGCTGCTTAGAAAAGTGGGCTGAAAAATGGCAGATGGAATTTAATGCTGATAAATTATTGTATTATTTAAGAAAAGGTTGGACAGGTATATGGATGAGAAGAAGATGGAGGGTTATGGGCATTGTGCAGGGAGGTGGGACTAGAAAGGGGTGTTTGGTTTGGTGCAGTCTAGAAGGGCCTAATGGCCTGTTTCCATGCTCTAATTGTTATGTTAGATGGTGAAAAACATTTAGAAGCAACTGCACATCTTGGATAAACAAAGCACGTGAATGGCCTTCATGTTTTTCTATAAAAAATGTTCTCTGAATTTTCAAGCCAAATATGCAATTCAAATTAACGGAGTTTCATATGCCAGTCAAACTGTGAATATGCAGCGCACTTCCCATGTCTTTTATATGTTTAAATAAGTTTCTTAACATGAGAAAGCGGGAATTTTGGGCGCATTGACCTTCATATATCAATGCATTCAGTACATGAATTTGGGATGCTATGATGACCTGCTACAAGATTTTGCTGAGTCCACTTTGGAGCTTTTTGTCAAAATTTGTCACATGCCTTCCAGGAAGGATATCATCAAGATTGAAAGAGTGCACAAAATCTTGACACGGCTGTTGGCGGGAGGTGAAGTGCTGAGTGTTCATGAAATTTTGAAGAAGTTTGGGCATTATTTAATGGAATGTCAGAGAATGAGGGAAGATTTGATAAAAGTATACAAAATTATGAGTGGTATATATGGAGTAAATGCAAGCAGGCTTTTTCTCCAAAGGTTGGGAGAGACAAGATCTGGAAGATGTGTGTGAATGATGAAAAATGAAATGTTCGAAAGATACATTCTGTGGAACTTCTTCACAGAGCTACTGAGAGTTCAGAACAAGCTGCCGGTGAAAGTAGTGTAAACGGGTTCCATTTATACATTTAAGAAATATGCAGCTGGGCAACTGGATGGAGCGGGGGGTTATGGAGGATCTGGTACTGGTCCAGGTCTTTGTGACAGGGCAGAATAATAGTTTATCACCGGCTAGATAGGGAAATGGCATGTTTCTGTGCTGATGTCTTACATGATTCTATAGTTCCAACCAAACTCAGTAAGACCTGGATCCTATCTTGGAAATGGCCTGGGTTGTCCGATGAAAAGTTTCATTTGCGCCACAGAAGTTCCAGGCATCGACAATCTCTGCAAGAAAAAAGCCAGCCCCTGTCAACCAATTAACGCTATGGGGATTAACATTTCTAGAACTGAACCAAGGTTGCTGTGCGACTAGTGTCACGATTACATCAATTCATGTCCCTCAGTTCCTCTATACTGTTAAGTATCTGACCATTAACCCTGTACTGAACCTTCTGGTTTGACCGTAAAAATTACACTTATCTGGATTGACTCCATTTGCCAATTTTACGCCAAAATCTACATTGACAACCTTCAGCAAGATCCACATCTCCGCCAACCTTTTTGCCATCTCCAAACTTATTTAGCCATCCTTAATTTCTTGAAACTCAAGTGTACTTGAGCCTCTGAAGCCAATATAACAGTAACGACGACGGTTTTATTCAGACTGTACTTCACTGTGCTTTCAATCCACCTCGAGAATTGCCAAACCCATAAGTTGACCATCCTTTTTGTCTGGAGATGGAATTGGTTCTTTCTCAGCATTGGTTCTTTCTAAAAAAAGTACATCTAGGTTGGCACTGCCAGGGTCATTGTTTTAGAAATCTACAAGTCAAACATTTTGTTCAGTCCTACCTCTCTGATTTTTCATGGATTTCTGAAACAAATACTCTTGATTTACTTTTAGTCTTCCATTTTTCTCACAGAGGCTTAATATCGATTATTTATAGTAATTTGATGGATTTGGGAATTGTTTTACTTGTTAGGATCAAGAATAACTGGGAGCATGTCTTGGATTTGTCACTTCCAGACAAGGCTTGGGATGTTATTCTAAATTTGATTAATGAATCATCCTTCTGGCAGGACATTGTTTGTTGCAATAAAAGTGGTGCGTAGAGCACATATTTCAAAGTTTAAACTATCTAGCTTTCATTCTGCTATCGATCTATATAGGATAAATGTGTAATATTGAGTCTTCATTAATCCATATGTCTTGTTAAAAATTTGAAGACAAGACAGAATTATTGATTGCAATTAAAATATATTAAACAAATGAAAGCATATTTCCTATAATTCAGACTTCTTCCATTTATTTGGACGGCATTTATGCGCATTACAGGAGCACTCGAGTGGCGGTGATCCAAGTAGAAGGTCAGAGAGGTTTCACTGGGTGGTGTTTGGGAATTTGAACAATTCATTGTTGTGTTTAGTGGAATAAAATAACGTCGATTTGGTTGTAGAAATGACTGAGTGTGTTCTTTATTTGTTTGTAAGCTATTAAGAAGCAATGCAGCTATAGATATTTGCCTTGAAAATGCCGAGATTTTTAACATAATGTTCTTGGTCATTTACGTGTTTTGTTTGTCCTGTTACGACCCCAAAGGACCCCAAAATCCAGCAGCAATAGACATTCACCAAGACAAGTAGTTATTTAAAAAAAGTTGTTTTTAATACTTTAAACATGAAAACAGAATCAAACATTAACTTATCTCTATACTTAACTAACCCAAATAAACCCCTTCTAATTCTAAGCGCACATCTAGGTAATGTGTGTGTAAATTTAAGAAAAGTTATTTGGTTCACAGTTCAATCTCACTCTTCATTCTTCCAAGTTCACTGGATGTAGGCAATTCTTATACTGTGCACAGAATTTAACATGTATAAAGTTCACAAGGCTTTGGTGCTCAAAAGCTAAATGTTTACCAATCAGGAGGGTTCTTGTAAGGTTTGGAGAGAGAGATGTGTTGTTCTCAGATTTCCATAACTGAGGTGCCACCATTAGTCATCTCGATGTCTCGCTGATGAAACTTGCCCCATCAGAGTTCTCCAGATGAGAACCTCTTTCTTTCAGGCTACTACAGAGTTCCTTTCTGTTCCACTTATTCCAAGACAAACATCAGACAGATAGCAGTTCCAGCCATCCGCCACTCTGGAACTTTTCTATTTTCAGCCAGCTTCCATCTGTTGTCTTAGATAAACAAAACCCAGGTGTGACCTTTCTGTGAGCACTCTGCATTTATTTTTAAACAGCCAGTTTGTCTCCTCTTCCAAACAATGGTCTATTCATTTCATGGCATCATTTCAATTAGCACCTACTTGTGAAATGTGCATAACATTCTCCATTGCCTCTGCAATGTTACTGAATATGAATTCTTCAATATTTCAAATAAGATGTTTTAAAAATTGTATATGTATGTAACCTACTCTAATTTTACCAAATTCTCCCAAATATATATACTTCATTACAGTCCAAGATTGATAGTTGCTTCTCAATAATTTTGTCCATCTGAAATTCTATTATATTTTTAACCTCCATCTTGAGCATTCAGAAAATAGGGCAGGATTACCAGAGTTAAACATTTTTAAGTTGATCTCAGTGTATGCCAATGAGAACATAAAAACGTGAGAAATAGGAGCAGGAGTCGGCCAACCAGCCCGTCGAGGCTGCTCCGCCATTCAATGAGATCCTGCCTTTACCCACATTCCTTAATTTCCCGAGTGTGGAAAAATATATCAAACTTTGTCTCGTGGTAGGTGAATGATATTTGTAAGTAATGTGTGCTTGTTCGGTACAATTCACATCCTCCTCCTTGAAAATACAAAATGTCCTAGTTCCTTATATTCGATTATATCTTGACATGAAAAACAAAATGGACATGGATTTCCATCTGTATGTTCCCATTGTGTATCTTTATTTATTCACCTGTTGCTTTGGGCCCATGCAATGTACTTCATGGTTTGCAGAGAGGAGGATTCCCCATATAATGTCAATTGACCTGTCTGTAACAATGATTCAGCAGAAATGAAGCATTACTTCCCTTAAAATATTTCCAAAAGAGCACCCAATAACAACATAATTTCCTAAAGTTTTAGAGTCATACAATATTTGAATCATTTGTCACAGACAAATTGTATACATTATATACATTATATTCAGGTTGTATCTGGATTTATACTTGGCTGTGTGGGGGAAAACAGAGAGTGGTAGTGATGGTTGCTTCTCACACTGGAAGCCTGTGACTAGTGGTGTGCCTCAGGGATCCGTGTTGGTACCATTTTTATTTTTTGTATATATCAATGATCTGTATGATAATGTGGTAAATTGAATCAGCAATTTTGCTGTTGATAGCAAGGAAGATTTTAAAAGTTTGCAAAGGGGTCTGGATCAAGTGGGAAAATGGTCCAAAAATGGCAGACGAGTATGAGGTGATGCATTTTGGAAGGGCAAATCAAGATCGGACATGCACAATAAATGATAGGGCACTTAGGAATGTGGAGGAACAGAGACCTGGGAATACAGATACATTGTTACCTGAAACTGGTGACGCAGGCCGACATGATTGTAAAGAAAGTTTTGGGCACCTTAGATTTTATAAATCAACATATTGAGTATAGGAGTTGGGATGTTAGGATGAAACTGTTTAAGACATTTGTGAGGCCAAACTTGGAATATTGTGTGCAGTTCTGGTCACCTAACTTCAGGGAGGATATCAATAAGATTGAAAGAATGCAGAGAAGATTTACTAGGATGTTGTTGGGTCTTTAGGAGTTCAGTTACAGGAAAAGATTAAACAGGTTATCACTTTATTCACTGGAGCATAGAAGAATGAGGGGAGATTTGATAGAGGTTTAAATAATTATGAGACGTATAGACAGAGTTGATGCGAGTAGACTTTTCCCACTTAGTTTGTGGAATAAAGATGAGAGACATAGTTTTGCGATGAAAGTGGAAAGGTTGGGGGAAACATTAGGGGAACGTTCTTCACTAAGAAGGTGGTGAGAGCATGGAATCAACTGCAATCTGTTGTGGTGAATGTGGGCTCGATTGTTTGTTTCAAAATAAATTGGATAAATACATGATGGGAGAGCCCTGGAGAGTTATGGAATGGGATCAGGTCAGTGGGTCAAGCGGAATAATGGCTGACACATACTTGAAGGGCCGAATAGCCTGTGTTTCTGCGCTGTTACATTCTATGGTTCCATTTGATAATAATCATCATCCCGAATGACAACACAATATACTAAATCTGTATTATTAAATCAGACTGCTCAAACTACAGGGGAATCACGTTGCTCTCCATTGCAGGCAAAATCTTCGCTAGGATTCTACTAAATAGAATAATACCTAGTGTCGCTGAGAATATTCTCCCAGAATCACAGTGCGGCTTTCGCGCTAACAGAGGAACCACTGACATGGTCTTTGCCCTCAGACAGCTCCAAGAAAAGTGTAGAGAACAAAACAAAGGACTCTACATCACCTTTGTTGACCTCACCAAAGCCTTCGACACCGTGAGCAGGAAAGGGCTTTGGCAAATACTAGAGCGCATCGGATGTCCCCCAAAGTTCCTCAACATGATTATCCAACTGCACGAAAACCAGCAAGGTCGGGTCAGATACAGCAATGAGCTCTCTGAACCCTTCTCCATTAACAATTGCGTGAAGCAAGGCTGTGTTCTCGCACCAACCCTCTTTTCAATCTTCTTCAGCATGATGCTGAACCAAGCCATGAAAGACCCCAACAATGAAGACGCTGTTTACATCCGGTACCGCACGGATGGCAGTCTCTTCAATCTGAGGCGCCTGCAAGCTCACACCAAGACACAAGAGAAACTTGTCCGTGAACTACTCTTTGCAGATGATGCCGCTTTAGTTGCCCATTCAGAGCCAGCTCTTCAGCACTTGACGTCCTGCTTTGCGGAAACTGCCAAAATGTTTGGCCTGGAAGTCAGCCTGAAGAAAACTGAGGTCCTCCATCAGCCAGCTCCCCACCATGACTACCAGCCCCCCCACATCTCCATCGGGCACACAAAACTCAAAACGGTCAACCAGTTTACCTATCTCGGCTGCACCATTTCATCAGATGCAAGGATCGACAATGAGATAGACAACAGACTCGCCAAGGCAAATAGCGCCTTTGGAAGACTACACAAAAGAGTCTGGAAAAACAACCAACTGAAAAACCTCACAAAGATAAGCGTATACAGAGCCGTTGTCATACCCACACTCCTGTTCGGCTCCGAATCATGGGTCCTCTACCGGCACCACCTACGGCTCCTAGAACGCTTCCACCAGCGTTGTCTCCGCTCCATCCTCAACATCCATTGGAGCGCTCACACCCCTAACGTCGAGGTACTCGAGATGGCAGAGGTCGACAGCATCGAGTCCACGCTGCTGAAGATCCAGCTGCGCTGGATGGGTCACGTCTCCAGAATGGAGGACCATCGCCTTCCCAAGATCGTATTATATGGCGAGCTCTCCACTGGCCACCGTGACAGAGGTGCACCAAAGAAAAGGTACAAGGACTGCCTAAAGAAATCTCTTGGTGCCTGCCACATTGACCACCGCCAGTGGGCTGATAACGCCTCAAACCGTGCATCTTGGCGCCTCACAGTTTGGCGGGCAGCAGCCTCCTTTGAAGAAGACCGCAGAGCCCACCTCACTGACAAAAGGCAAAGGAGGAAAAACCCAACACCCAACCCCAACCAACCAATTTTCCCTTGCAACCGCTGCAATCGTGTCTGCCTGTCCCGCATCGGACTGGTCAGCCACAAACGAGCCTGCAGCTGACGTGGACTTTTTATCCCCTCCATAAATCTTCGTCCGCGAAGCCAAGCCAAAGATTATTATGTAAATAAATAATCCTTTCCTTTCTGAAGTCTCTTCCCAAATTAGGGGTTATTGTGAAATAATGGCATTAAAAATAGATTCACTGTATATTAAATAGAATCCAGATTAACGCCGTGCAGATTATCATTAGAATGTTAATTCAAGATGAGTTCGAAAAATATGTTTTTAAATTCGAACCAATCTACAGCCTCCTGACTCGTGTTCCATTTACTAAAAATTTAGCTGTTAGAACATTGTTTACAGGACAAGAGAAAGTAAATGAAGCTTGACTTTATTGTATCACCTGTGAGTGATTGAATACAATGATTGTGTTCTGCAATCTCCACCCATGGGAGGTGTATGCCATGTCATTAATTTATGAATGGAAAGCGGGAGAGCTGTGTTTCTTTCGCAGTAACTATGTTCTGTCCAATATTGGAATGCCTGTAATCCTGCTGATAGAATACATTTTCTCTCCTTTACTGGCCGTAATTGGCATTCCTGGTAAGTTAATTTTACAATTGTGAAACGCATATTTTCCATCTCTGTCTTGCAGTCACAGATGAAGAACAATTAAAGTCAACTGTGCTGGGTGGGTCACGTCTCCAGAATGGAGGACCATCGCCTTCCCAAGATCGTGTTATATGGTGAGCTCTCCACTGGCCACCGAGACAGAGATGCACCAAAGAAGAGGTTCAAGGACTGCTTAAAGAATTCTCTTGGTGCCTGCCACATTGACCACCGCCAGTGGGCTGATATTGCCTCCAACCATGCATCTTGGCGCCTCACAGTTCTGCGGGCAGCAACCTCCTTTGAAGAAGACCGCAGAGACCACCTCACTCACAAAAGACAAAGGAGGAAAAACCCAACACCCAACCCCAACCAACCAATTTTCCCTTGCAACCGCTGCAACCGTGCCTGCCTGTCCCACATCGGACTTGTCAGTCACCAACAAGCCTGCAGTAGACGTGGACATTACCCCTCCATAAATCTTCGTCTGCGAAGCCAAGCCGAAGAAGAAGAAGAAAAAAAGTCAACGTTGAAAATGTAGGCGCTGTGCAACAGCAAAGGAGTTTAATTGTGTTTCCCATCATCATTGCAATGGTATTGATCTGCATTTTCTCCTCGATCTATATTAAATTGCAGATTTCAGTACAGACTGTTTACAATTACCATGCACAATGCAGAAAAAAAAGTCAGTGATACCTTACCCTCCCAAAAGAACTCTGTTCTGTTGTTCAGGAAATGATCACAGGTACTTCTATGTGGATGGGAATATTACTAAATACATGCAGGGTTAGGGTAAGGAACATAGGAACATAAGAAGTAGGCCAAAAATGGTCCATCGAGCCTGCTCCACCATTCAATAAGATCATGGCTGATCTAATTTATGACCTAACTCCACCTAACTGCCTTCTCCCCATATCCCCTAATTCCTCTATCATGTAAAAAATTATCTAACCGAATTTTAAATATGTTTAATGAAGCAACCTCAACCACTTCCCTGGATAAAGAATTCCAAACATTCACTACTCTCTGGGAAAAACTAATTTTCCTCATCTCTGTCCTAAATCTACTCCCCCGAATCTAGAGACGGTGGCCTCTCATTTTAGTTTCCCCGGCCAGCTCAAAAAAATTCCTACATCTATCTTATCCATACCCTTCATAATCATGTATGTTTCTATAAGATCTCCTCTCATTCTTCTGAACTCGAGTGAATACAATCCTAGATGATATAGTCTTTCATCATAAGTCAACCCCTGCATCCCAGGGATCAATCTAGTAAACCTCCTCTGGACCGTCTCCAAAGCCAGTATATCCTTCCTCAAATATGGAGACCAGAAATGGACTAAGTACTCCAGGTGCGGTCTCACCAGTACCTTATACATTTGCAAAATTACCTCCCTACTCCGGAATTCAATTCCTCTAGCGATGAAGGCCAACATTCCATTTGCCTTCTTAATAACCTGCTGCATCTGCAACCTAACATTTTGCAATTCATGCACAAGCCCTCCCAAGTCCCTCTGCACAACAGCATGCTGTAGTATTTCACCCTTTAAATAATATTCAGCTCTTTTATTTTTCTTGCCAAAGTGGATAACCTCACACTTACTAACATTGGTACTCCATCTGCCAGACCTTTGCCCACTCATCCAGCTTAACTATATCCCTCTGCAGACTCTCCACATCCTCATTACAATTTGCTATTCCACTCAATTTGGTGTCATCCGCAAACTTGGCTACACCACATTTTGTCCCCTCCTCCAAGTCATCAATGTAAATGATGAACAGTTGTGGGCCTAACACTGACCCCTGCGGCACCCCACTTACCATTCTCTGCCAACCTGAAAAACCCACTTATCCCGACTCTCTGCCTCCTGTCAGACAACCAGTTTTTAATCCATGCCAATATACTTCCCCAGACTCCACTTTCCTGTAACTTACTGATAAGTATCTTGTGCGGCACCTTATCAAACGCTTTCTGGAAATCCAAATATACAACATCAACCTGTTCCCCTCTATCAACCACACCCATTATATCCTCAAAGAATCCTAACAAGTTTGTCAAACAAGATCTTCCATTTCTAAAACCATGCTGCGTCTGACTGATTGAACCCTTACATTCCAAGAGTTTCACTATTTCATCTTTAATGACGGCTTCAAGCATTTTTCCAACTACAGACGTCAAGCTAATTGGCCGATAATTTCCAGTCTTCTGCCTACATCCCTTCTTGGTGTGACATTTGCTGTCTTCCAGTCTGCTGGGACCTGCCCAGAATCCAAGGAATTTTGGTATATGACCACCAATGCATCAACTATAACTTCTGCCATTTCCTTCAGAACCCTTGGATGCATATCATCAGGACCAGGTGATTTGTCTGGCTTTAGTCCCATTAGTTTCTCCATCATTATTTCCTTTGTAACAACTTTTTTATCTAGGCCCTCCCCAACATTCGCATCCTTAACTCCACACTTGGGCATGCTGGACGTGTCTTCCATCATGAAGAATGACACAATATATTTGTTCAATGCCTCGGCCATTTCCTCATGTTTTGTTACCAGTTTTCCTTTCTCATCCTCCAAGGGTCCTATGTTAACTCTGGCTACCCTCTTCCGTTTTATATATTTATAACGTTTTTTGCTTTCTGTTTTTATATTTTGTGCCAATTTACTTTCATAATCCTTTTTCCCATTTCTAATTACTCGCTTTGTAACCATTTTTTGTCTCTTAAAGTTATCCCAGTCTTCCAATTTTCCACTGCTCTTTGCAGCTTTGTACACCTGCATCTTCAATTTTATACTTTCCTTTATTTCCTTTGTTAACGACAGTTGATTTTTCCTTCCCTTGCTGCCCTTTTTCCTGACCAGAATATATTTTTGTTGAGCTTTACAAAATATTTATTTGAAAAGCTTCCACTGTTCCTCAACTGTTTCATCAATTAGCCTGTGCTCTCAGTCCACTCTGCCCAATTCCTCCCTCATCCTATGGTAGTCACCCCTGTTTAAGCATAATATATTAGTTTTAGATCTAACTATTTCCCCTTCCATCTGAATGAGAAATTCAATCATACTATGATCGCTATTTCCCAGACGGTCTCTGACTATTACATCATTTACTCTACCAATCTCATTGCACAACACTAGATCCAGGAGAGCATTTTCTCTTGTTGGTTCCTGAACATGCTGCTCAAGAAAGCTATCACGGATGCATTCTATGAAGTCCTCTTCCAGACTCCCACGACCAACTTGATTTTCCCAATCTATGTGGAAGTTAAAGACCCCATGACGACTGCCGTATCATTATTACATGCCTCACTTAACTCTCTATTTATTTCATGTGCCACTAAACTATTGTTATTTGGTGGACGATAGATAACACCCACCAATAATTTTTTCCTTTTGTTATTCTTTATCTCTACCCAAATGGACTCAACATTATGCTCTTATATAATCCCTCACTATTGCCTGGAGCTCATCCTTGATTAATAGTGCAACTCCACCTCCCTTACCATCCTGTCTGTCTCTTTGCATCACCTTATCCCTTGAAAGTTTAATTCCCATTTATGGTCACTTTGTAGCCATGTTTCTGTGATGGCTACCAAATCATAGGCATGGGTACTGATTTGCACCTCAAGTTCACGAACCTTATTTCTAATACTGCGGGCATTCAGATAAAGTGCCCTTATGTTCTTTGTCCTTATATCTAGGACAGGGCGTCAATCTTGTTGACTGCCGATTGAGGGTGAACATTCTTACTACATATGGTATGGAAAATCTGCAATAGTAATATGGAAATCTAACCACAATGGAACTGATTTTGCCGCCGACAGTGCCATAATTGAATCCAAAACTGCAGGCTCATTAACTGTATGGGAGAAGATGTTATCCCAGCGCTGATACGCAGGATTCTGCAGATCCTGGAATCTGAAGCGAAAACACAGCATTCTGTAGGAACTTAAGGGTTCGAACAGCACCAGTGGGATTGTAAGAATGGTCAGCATTGTGCTCGCAAACCAGTGTGTCGAGTGTTAATCCATTTATAACAGAGGTTTGAATTGGGCGGTCATCAAATTAATGACAGCACAATAAATGTTACATGCTACCAGGCAGCCGAAAGCGCCACTTCGTGGTTTTCGACAGAAAGGATGAGCAACTTTTCAGTTCGGAAAATAAAGAAGAAACTGTAAGGGAGGGAGGGATCTTGGAATCCTGACCCAGCTGCCGCGTCTCTTCGGTGATATATTTCTGAGTCAGAAAGCTTGTGGCTTGGAGCATATAGCCCATATTGAAGTGTCCCCAAGGTTTTGCTGCCCTTTTCCTTCCATGTGATGAGGTGGGGCTGAAAGATGCTGATGTGTTCGACGTGAGAATGGGTAATCCACGTGTTTGCTGCAGTGGGTACAAACTGTGCGCCAGCAGTGGAAACGGTGCATGGTTTTGGATGGGATGCCAGGCTGCTATTCCCTGTATGTTGAGATTCTTCTTGACCGTTGGCAAGTTAAGTGGTGAGGTACATAGCGCCCGATTCAGGCATCGGACTTACACTTGTGCATGAGACCATGCCGGCTCAGATTCTAATCAATGGTCAAGCCCTATGATATGGATATTGACAGTTATGCCATTAGATGTACGGGATGAGAGCTGGAGTTGGCCATTTGCATGTCGCTATAGCCTGGCCTAAATGTGGGGTAAACGTTACTCTCCACCTTCCACCCCATACTTGGATATTGTTCATGCGGTGCTTCATTTGTAGCCGGGCAAGGCGCAAGCTGTATAATAATCACCTTATATTCTGTCTCTTTAACCAGAAGAACTCACAACTTATCCAATTTTCTTGCCAATTGGGACTTGCAATGTCCCCAGTCTCTCCCTTTCCCTACACTTCTTTCCGCTCTCCCCTTTTCCACACTTTTCTCTAAAAGAGCTATATTCTCCCCTACCAGATCAACTTTCAGAATCAGAATCAGAATTTTATTGTCATGAACAAATCATGGAATTCGTTGTTTTGCGGCACCGTCGTGGTGCAAACATTCATATCAACCTCCTTACAACAATAAATGAAAATGGTGCACGAAAAGTCATGTATTTGCTTCATTGATCATTCATAAATCTGATGGCAGCGGGGACGAAGCTGTCCTTGTGCCGCTGAGCGCTCCTCTTTAGGCGTCTGTACATTTTCTTCTGATGGGAGCAGAGTGAAAAGGGCATGGCCTGGGTGGTGGTGGTCTTTGCGAATATAGGCTGCTTTCTTACCACACCGCCTCTTGTAGAAGTCCTCGATTGGTGTATGGTGCTCGTGAAGTCGCAAGCTGAGTCAACAATTCTCTAGAGCTCTTTTACTAGTCCTGCGTGTTGGCACCTCCACACCAGAGAGTGATACAACCAACCCGTCTAAATGCTTTCCACGGTATACAGATAGACGTTTTTGAGAGTCTTCCGAGACATACTGATTCTCTTCAAACACCTCACAAAGTATAGCTGCTGGCCAGCTTTCTTCGTGATTGCATCGACCTTACACTTCTTTTAACACCCCTCTCCAGCTATGAACTCTTAACTTGCACTCCTTCCTCTTCCCCTTCTACCTCGACTCTCCTTCCCCTATCTTTTTCTTCCGGTGCTTATGTGTTTCCATTTATTCCTTGACAAAGGACCCTGTGGATTCGATGACGGAGTATTTAGAGTTGTTTTGGGAAGGATTATTAGAGCAGGTTGCCCACAAACATTTTAAAACACAGAATATTTGCAGGCCTTTTGCAGAGTGTGTTTTTGTTTGCAAAAAGAGCAACAAAGTTGCAGCATACAGCTCATGTGGGACAGCATGTGATTTTTGCAGGCAGGGAGAACAGTTTTGCTCTCAGAAAGAAAAGACAGAAATCAGTTCCGTAAGGACAAAGTTGGCAAAATTCTGGAAGATGCCTGGTCAAAGGAGAAGACTAGCTCTCCGAAAGGTGACCTGAAAGAAAGATGTCCACCTGGAGAATCCTGAAGGGAGAACGTTTCGTCAGCAAGACTGATTAAACAGGAATCAGGTGCGGATGTCCTGGAACAAAAAGGAATCTCTCTCTGAAGACCAACAAGAACCCTTCTGAGTGGTAACCATTTGCCTGTTTAGCACCAAAGACTGATGAACTTTGTTAATGCTAACTTCTAAGTACATTTCCATTGATTGCTCTGTCTGGCTAACAATGCTGTTTACGTTTGACCAATTTGTTGCTATTTTTCTTCAGAAATTTCGAATAAAATATTCCACAGAATTGATTGCATCAAGGATTATAATAATAATTTGCATCTTAGAAAATATTCCCGTTTATTTTGTGTATGAACAATTGGAAATAATGGACAGGGTGCCATGGAATTGAAGCACAGGAGATCACTGGCAAAAATCCTGCCCATTATCAAGAACATCTACAGAGAACGCTGCTGTCGGAGAGCAGCAGCAATCCTCAAGGATCCACACCACCCAGCACACACTCTGAACAGTTTCCACGCCTCCATTATCAGACTCCTCAACAGCAAATTCAATCAGAGACTTCTTTAAAGGCTCGTACTTTTGCAATCTATTGCAGTGAGTTTGTTTACAAGAATACGTTCAGTACAGTTTTGACAACTACCAATTCAGTGGCATTTCTGCCTCGTCCTTCGGAAAGGGGAAGGCAGTGTTGCATATGATGCAATGCATGTACTCTGTAAGTAAATCAAAGAAGTGAACTTTCAATTTTGAAGTTTTTGGCTAGGTTATTAAATCTCAACAGAACAGACAAGATCTATTTGAAAAGGGGTGGATTGAACCATTCAGGTCACAAACTATTCCTTGCCAGGAAATGGTGATCAACAATCAGGGGTTGAATAGTCGGTTCAAAACGATTAATTAATGTGGGTCGAAAACTGAAGGAAGTCAATCATTTTATTGCTGGCAATATCTGGGAATTAGATATTGCTATGGATGATAATCTTTGCCCTTCATATGAGAAAAGTTTAGAGACACTCTGATATTGGCCACAAATTGCAATAACCCATTCACCATTGAAGAGAAGATATACTCTGCTCTGGTTTTTCTTCAGATCGTATAAATCTTTCGCCTTTTACCATTGAAGAGAATATTTATGACATGTTCAGGCGTTTAGGCACCTGAAAGAACACTTTCATTTCTGCAGAGTGTCAGCAAAGCATCAGAGACCAAATGAAGAATATGGATAAATGTCCTTTCGCTCTTTTTTTTTAGTTTATTTAAAATAAATTATACCTTTGGAGCAGAAAACGCATCACATCTATGAATTTAAATTTAGGGTATTATTTTACATGCACACACAAAGTCAGAAGGGGACGCGGTTTTGCAAGCAGAGAGGGTCAAACAGACTTTCAGAGAGAGAGAGAGAGAGAGAGAGAGAGAGAGAGAGAGAGAGAGAGAGAGAGAGAGAGAGAGATCAATTGTACAGTGTTACAGCCAGCAGAAGAAACTGGGACTGGAACAGGTCAAGCTGGCAAGCCCGTTTGGAAGACAGCCTGGTCAAAGTCCTTGTGGTTCATGCAAGAGGAGAGAACTGGCTGTCTAACGTTTTACTTGGAATAAATGGGAACTCTGTGGTGATCTGAAAGAAAGAGGTTATCATCTGGAGAACCCAGAAGGGGCAAGTTTCGTAAGCAACACACTGAAGTGGCTGATGGCAGTACATCAGTTGTGGATATCGTGGAACAACAATTCTCTCTCTCTGAAAACCGCCAAGAACCTTCCTGAGCGGCATCCATTTACTGTTCAAGCACCAAAACCTTTGTTAACTTTGAAAATGTTAAATCCTGTGCGCAGTATAAGAATTTCCTGCAACCAGTGAACTTGAAGGAATGAGAAGTGAGATTGGACTGTGAATCAAAGAACTTTTCTGAACGTACACACGCATTGCATATACATGTGGTTAGAATTAGAAGGGGGTTAAGTTAGGTTAAGTAAGTCAATAGAGATAAGTTAAAGTTTGATTCTATTTTCATCTTTAAAGATAATTAAAAACAACTTTTGATTAAGTAACCATTTGTCTTGGTGAATATATATTGCTGCTGGGTTTATGGGTCCTCTGGGTTCATAACAATATATAAATCATTACTCCTTTTTAATGTTCTAAGCAACAGAGAGATTTTCTGACAAAATAAAATATTTGTTGTAAATGTAACTCTTGCATTAAATGGACGAATGACGAAATGCTATTTTTCAAATTTCTTCAGAGATATTCTCGGAGTTCTGCAATTCTGAATAACAGCAGTAAATAGTAAGTGCGTGAACCACACAGTGGTTGAAACCCAACATTTAGAACATAGAACATTACTGTTCAGTACAGGTCCTTCTGACCATGTTGCTGTGCTGACCCACGTAAACCAACCCCACAATAGGCACTTGCATAGTAGAGGAATCAGGGATCATGGGGTACAGGCGGAGAAGTGGAGCTGAGACTACAGCCTGGTCAGCTGTGATGTTGATTTACAGAGAAAATTCTATGGGCGAGAGCTTCCCTTCTTGATGTTCTCATGATCTTTGAAAGAGATGAAAAACTCGATATCGTTGAATGGCATATCTCAGAAATGGTTAATGACCTCGATTATATCATTTTATCAGATGGGAGTAGTAAAGGAAAATCACGGTTGGCAATTACTATCTCTATGCCAGACAATAATAAAAGAATACAGTGACACAGGCATGAACCAAGAAATATCAGAGGCATGTAACGATTGAACTGCAGTTATTGAGGGGGGTTTAACGTTCATATAAAATAGGTGAAACAAGTTGGTCAAGGCAAGCTTGAGGAGGACTTCAGAGAATGTATACGTGATGGCTTTCTCGTGGTCATTAGCGAAACCTGATTGGAGGAAAGGCAGGACTGGCTGCTGAGTGTTCCGGACTTCCGTTGTCTTAGATGCATAAGAACAGCAGGTGGAGGGTGATGACGAAAAAGGGAGTCGTGTGGCACCTAGACCTCTGTCCTGATGGTAGCAGCGAGAACAGTGCGTTTGCTGGGTGGTGTGGATCTTTGATGATGGCTGCTGCTCTCCCATGGCAGCGTTCCCTGTAGATGTTCTCAATGGTTGGGAGGGCTTTGCCTGTGATGTCCTGGGTGACGTCCTCCACATTTGCAGGGTTTTAAGCTCGGTGGATATTGGTGTCCCCAGGCCAGACCAGTATGGGGGTAGTCAGGACACTTTCCATCACACATCTGTGAAAATTTGCCATGTCGTACCAAACCTCTGCACCCCTGAGGAAGCAGAGACTATCTGCTCCCGTGACATTATTAGAGTTAGTTCGGTTGTTTCCATTACTGGAGTATACCAATATTAGGGGATATATCCTCAAGATTCTCGAGAATTTAGATCTGCGATGAGCAGGAACCATTTTCTCAGAGATTGGTCAATCTGTGGACTTTGCTGACCATTGCTGCAGTGGAGGCAACCTCAGTAAATATATTTAAGACTAGATTAGATTATTTTTATATAGTAAGGAAATTAAGGATATGGGAAAATATTAAGATGAGCACATCATCAGATAAGCCATGATCTTATTGAATGGCAGAGCAGGCTTGATGGGCTGGGTTGTGTCTGCCAAAGCTTAAAGCAAAGGCATGTTGTTACATAAATCACCTAATTGATCTGAGGGATGGGTGCCATCAGTCACACGTATCTCCTTCATCGCCCTCCCATCTCTCGACCCCAGGATGAGGCCACTTATTGCACCATCACCCCCTTCTCTATTTAGCGTGTGTTGTGTCTGGCGCCTTCCATGGAAACAAGCGATTCTCGGCTGTTATTTTTTTCTGATCCCTGTTTCAGGATCGCTCAACGTTCAGTTCTCATTGGCAGCCGTTGAAATCAAAGGAAGGATTGAACTGACCCGGATGAGGCAGACTTTGGAACGATGATGGGCGTCCCCCAGCATGTTAAAATCGCGGAGCAAAATAATCCATGGCGACCAGAAGTACGCTAACAAAAACAACGACCAGAGGCGGACGCACAAACACGTGACCAAATACCCCCAGAGACCAGGATAAATCGCTGCCAAAGAGGAGAGATGAACGCGAGGCTTCGGTGCGATGGTTCCAAGTCAAGAGTTCCAAGCTCACAGCTGTGTGTTGTTTTTGTGATCATCATACCAATTACTGAGAGCTACTCCAGTTCATTAATTTAGACAGAACTGGCACTGTTTGCCAAATCGAGTATATGGAAATGTCCTGCTGAGCCGGCTGATTCTTTGGTCGGTGATTTTTATAGGGGGTTTGTAGAGTTATTCGGAGCTCACTGTTATTTTATCTATCTATCGATTGGGTTGTATTTGTCAGCAACTCGCGAAGTAACGAATAACGTTGAAGGGTCCTTGACCTGGGTAAATTTGTACCTCTCACTTTGTTCGTTTTAGATTGGTCACAGTGTTTGAGTTACCGAAAGAAAGCAGAGACACATGCCGAGAGCACTTCAGTTTATATAAATCTTTATTACAAATTCTAAAGCTGATATCAAACTACAATATGCAAGCCCTTCCCAATTATACTTATCAACGCCTGGACTGGGCCCAACTGCTGAAGGGAGGCAACTACCGCACACTTGTAGTAGGTTGTCGGGCGCGGGTCCCAGCTTCTCCACCTCCCCCGACTGGGACGTTGGCTGGACTCTAGAAGTTCTTCTTCTTGCTGAGAGATGTTGCCACCTCTCGGAGAGTCTCAAACTTCAGCAGCGAGACCATGGCTTATATTACCCAAAACCTGCTTACTTAAGCACCTATTCCCAACACAAAAAGAAAGATAGGGGAGCAAACTAGCATGCCTAGGCTTCTATCGAATAACACAACTTTCAGCTTATCACTTTGAATACAATAGTTTATTTTGCGTCAAGGTTAGGTTTGTGCCTGAAAGACTGTGACCAAAAGAAGCAGGAAGATTAAATGTTCTTGGTACACAGATGTCTTTTTGTCAGATAACAGCATCTCTGGGCCCCATGGTGGAATTTAGCTTATGTCTGCTGAGTCTCAAGCAGGTTACTGATTCTCAGCCCTGCAGGAGCCAAAACATGGTTTAAATCCTCCAATACAGTCCTGTCCTGCAAAATCAAGCTTCTCCACTTAACCCATTCGGGCAGCTTTTCTTTGGCTTGAAACTATTTCGAACCTAAATGTTCCTAATGTATAGATCTTGCTTCTAAATTCCCTGACCATGAGGCACAGTTTATTTGCTTATCGAGTGAAGAACGAATTCCGAGAAAGTAACAGCAACGAGAATCGCACTAACAATGAAAAGACAGAAGTACCTTCACAGAAATTGCTCGAGACAAAAATTGAGAACAAAGAACATTTATTATACAACAATGCAAAGTTGGGTGCTTCCCCTTACCCTGGGAATACACACATACACTGGGGCTCACCCAACTTTTATACAGTTTATTTCAGTATAGGAATACCCTCCCCCTTACATTCTTCTGCCTTCTGGATAGGTTTGGCATTAGGCAATCCTGCCTGCCTTCGTGCTGTTTCTGTGCACTTGGAGGACCAGGGGGTATCCTGTCGGTGTCTCATCATGTCATTATCATCATTGTCCTTATTCACAAACCTGTCTTTGTTCTAATTTACACCTTCCCGACCCTCAGGGCTGTGACCTCTTCATATGTAGAACTGGCTAATACTATCTTCTTCTTTGGCTTGGCTTCGAGGTCGAAGATTTATGGAGGGGGTAAAAGTCCACGTCAGCTGCAGGCTCGATTGTGGCTGACAAGTCCGATGCGGGACAGGCAGTCACGGTTGCAGTGGCTGCAGGGGAAAATTAGTTGGTTGGGGTTACTAATTACATATGCAAACCTGCTAATTCTATCTAGGGCTAGAAGACCCTTATCTTATTCAGACTAACTCTACTTCCTACATTCTACTATCTATCCTTATCATTCATACGGTGAACTTGCTGATTCTGTCTAAAGGCTAGGAGATTCTTATCTTACTCAGACTGATTCTGCTACCTACATTCTAATATTCATGTCTTATCCTGTTCATACTGGCTTTATTCATTTACCCATGTATCAATTTTAGTTTCTTCATTTTCATATTTTTATATCAGTTGTACTCATCTCTCACAATCCTCACTTTTCTTTTAGATCACTATTACTGATCTCTTAACTGAAAATGTATTACTTGAAAACTTGGTCTTTTTCCCAGCTGGTCAGTAAACGAACTGCAGTCTCAGTGTCATCAGATAGAAGTTGGGAAACATACATCCTTTGGGTGATAGTGCTCTGATGAGGGGGTCGATGAATTAAAAACTGTACACAAGTCTTTAGGCAGGGGAGCACCATAATGGTCAGAATAGCGAGTCCAGCTGCTATAAGGGCTATGGTTATCAGACTCCAGTTATCAATAAAAAGCCTAGTCCATCCCACACCGGACCAAGGTTGCCAAGTCTGTACCTGGGCATGGGAAGATTTTCGAACTCCTGAAGAAGTGTCTTTAACCGCCTGACCGTTGTGAGCATTGCCCTTAATCAGTAATCGAGAGCCAGGCGGTTTTGTTGAACTGTGGCTCGTATCTGTCGTTTTTCTTCAGCCCCTAAATTCAGGGCCATTGCTCTCTATTTGATGATGATGTCCAAGGCTGTCTGGAGTCTGATTAAACGATTTAAATGCCAAGCAGCTTTAGCATTCTGTAGCAGCTCACGTCGTCGTTTACAACTGGAACTCCCCTTAACGAGGTGGTGCTTATCATTCTGAATGTCTGAGGGACCCAAAGGATGTTTGAGAAGAGACCAAGCTGGGGAGGGTTATTTCTTATCGTTTAACCTGTGTTGCAGCTAGTCTGCTAACATTAGCATAAGTATCATTGAACTTGTGAGTCAAAGCCTGTCTGTAAATTAGCATATGTATTAACTCTATCTCTGCCACATGTACAATCCTAACTAGCATTCTGCCTGTCTTTGTCCCACCATCTCCTCCGTGCCAGCCCTTTAAATCTCCTGTCTTTATTATCTGTGTAAGCTAAAATACAAATTCAATCTACGCCACTAAAGCTGTTCAATTCCCCTGGTCCGTGTTGGAATCCCTTGTTAACCCATATCCCACTATGACTATACATTATATCTGTGCCCTGCCTACATTCTAAAGGAAAAAAAATTGTCACCTCTGCTGCCCCTATTCCAGGAGGACTTAATAGATTGTGAGTAATTAAGTGATGTCCCAGAAATTGGGAAGCAACAAGTAAACAATACAGTAAATGGTAAAAACAATATTACGGCACTTTATCCCGGCGTAGTGTAACTTTGAGATCAGAAGGATGAAGGACTGCACGCCCGGTGGAGGGTAGATTATCAATGTTGTTATTCTGTGGTTCAGTAGCTGGTTTAATTCGTTGGATGTGGCTCCAGCCTTTTTCTTTCGTTCGCACGGCAGTGTCTATAATTAAAAGTACACAATAGGGGCCATCCCAGACAGGTTTCATTTGGTTATCTTGCCATGCTTTGACATAAACCCAATCACCAGATTTAATAAAATGAATAGGATATTCTAGGGGTGGGTTTGGAACTAATAAACCCTTCTGTCTTAATTAACTGCCAATGTATTCCCAGGATTTATTAGTTCACGATCCTGTTTACTTGGTGAAAGGCTAATTAAAAGTGAAAAGCTGCAATTTAATGCCTTATCTGTTTTTTTTACAATAGTTTCCAAAATCGTTCTGGGGCAAGATACCGTTTACCATAACAATCTGACTTTTCTTTATGTTAGTGTAACTGTTATATTTAGAATAATTGTAAAAAGAAATACAAACCATATTTCCATGGGTTTTGAATATATTAGACCTTATTAAAACGCAGTTGAAGCTGCTTGTCTGTATGGGGCAACCAACCTGCAATTTGTTAGAGTGAGTACATAACAGACATTGCAGCACAAGAGCTCCTGCGAGAGAACTTGAAACATATTCAACCTTTAGTTCTGCCTTAAGTACACAATTAGCCATAATGATTCGGCGAGTGATATTAACTATATGCTAAATGAATTTATTTTAAAATAGCAGAGTGGGAATAAGACATGTCTTTGTCACTGCCGACGGGAATGAATTTGACGATTATTTAACATCGCTATTGTAATTTTAAACATTAAATGCCTTGTGCCACAGCTCACAGGAGCTGGCCTTATTTAAAACAGTCTGTAAAACCGGCACCAAAAAAATTTAAAAGATGTTCTTATGAAGATTGCACACACAATCATTTAAGTACAGGCTAGTTTCTATTATATTCCACTTAAGGTTCTGCTGCATGAATCCTGGAGCTTGTGGAGTCATTATTGAATCAAGAAATATTGGTGCCATGCCAATTTCTCTGTACCATGCCAATCTTCCAGTCCTGAAGCCGAGACGTACTGAATAGCATCTGGTACAAGATCTGTGAGCTATTAATGATATTATTATTCCTATGCACCCAATTGTTCTGAACTATGTCACAATTTAAATCATATTCCACCTATTGCAGTACTCACACACCACCATAGACCAGTTCACAGGTTTATTTCTCCATTAAGCTAAATCCAGGGTTTACCTCCGTGATTATTTACAATGTAACTTCCGCATGACCGGATTTAAATATAAACTTGATGAATGGGGGTGGGGGGGGGGGGGGAGTTATCATGAACTAAATTACAGCGGCAATACAGAGAAATTGTGCTGTGGCAATAATTTCACTCCGGAGGAAAATGCACCAGAGAAATGAATGATTAAACTTATGGGAATCCTCAGAGGTTTCTTTATTCTGCATAGGTAGGCGATCTTTAAACTCACGGACCTTGACTGCTGAATGTGTAGAAGAAATGTACTAAATCTATTGAGAGGGGTCCATATCGCTAACTGCAAGACAGGAGCCTGAAGCCTCAATTTCAAGTAACACAATGCGCTTAAAGGGACATGCACTTTTTTAGTCTTAGTTTTTAGTTGTTAGGGGGAGATGCCGAGATTGGTATTGTATTAACTATGTTACTTTGTACTTGTATTACTTTATTTTGTATTTTTTCTGTACGTGAATTACTTACTTTCTTTATACGTTAAAATTAATAAATAAAGTTTCGAAAAAAAAAAAGGTACATGCACACTCCCCCTTCAACTGGCTGGTCCAGCAGATCCTTTTTTTTTATCTTACATATTTATGACATTTACATTTCAGCATGAATTTTAGTTAATATTGGTCAGTGACTGAAGTGAGAAGTTGTGATTTATGAAATTATCTCTGTTCTCTACTCTCCCAATCACGGCGCTTCTCCCAATGTCCAGGAGCTGGCACACAGTCCCTACCCTTTCCTTGCTGTTCCTCCACTACTCCCTTGACTGCCTGCATAGCCTTTCCTTTCTGCTTATCCTCAGACCTCTGGACAAATGCTTTTTGTGTGATTTGTAGAAGCTGGGTTATTCCCTGCTCATGCCAAAGTAAAGAGTGTTTTAAAGATAGATGTTAACTCATCCCAGGTATATGTATTTGGTCCCAAAAATTGATCTAATTGTTCAGCACATCCTTGAGGTTTCTAACACCTGACTGAATAAATTTGGTGATTCTGTAAAGCCCTGGGGAAGGACAGTCCACCGATATTGATCCTTACGTCCAGTAAAAGGATTTTCCCATTCAAAGGCAAACATGTATCTGCTCTTTGTTGCTAATGGACAGGTCCAGAAAGCATCTTTGAGGCCAATCAGACTAAACCATTTACTATGGGGCGTCTGAGTCCAGCATGTTTGTTAAATGAAGTGATAGGAGAATCAGTTTATTACACAGCATAAGAATAAAGCTTAACAGAGCTCTGGTTCAGTCATTAGTTCATAGGTCACCTGCACAGTGACCTATTCCCCAAGACTGACCTCTACTGTCCAGTCTCTACAGTTTATATAGCTCAACCTTATACAGAACAAAAGTTGGCTTTCTTTGCTAGATTTCTTGCATGAGATTAATAACAAGTAATTTCCTGCTCTGCAGTTATCTGGGGTGTAGAGCTCCAATCTCTTTTTTTTAAATCCTCAAGGTTAGAATATCCTGTTGTTTTGATCAGAAATCAATTCATATCCCAGATATTTCTAATTATTTCTTTGTTCTCATCTGGCCATATTCTTCTGTTCTACTAAACACCTCCTTCTGTCTTAGCTTCTTACTGATTCCATTCTCTTTGTTTCTAACAGTCTCTGTCAGGATTCTTTTTGTTTGTGCTAATCAACACCTCCTTTTGCCTTAACATTCCTACTAAATTGTTTCATACATATCCTCTCTTTTGTATTTTGGGAGCAGACAATTCTAAACCTACTGTAATCAGCCAACTTTGCTACATACTGTGGCTGCCCCTTACTTACATTACTCTTTCCCTTCATCATGAGGTAAATATTAAATTGTTACATAGTACTGGATTCATGTAAACAAACTGAATAGTTTCTTCTTTGGCTTGGCTTCGCGGACAAAGATTTATGGAGTGGGTAAATGTCCATGTCAGCTGCAGGCTCGTTTGTGGCTGACAAGTCCGATGCGGGACAGGCAGACACGGTTGCAGTGGTTGCAGGGGAAAATTGGTTGGTTGGGGTTGGGTGTTGGGTTTTTCCTCCTTTGTCTTTTGTCAGTGAGGTGGGCTCTGCAGTCTTCTTCAAAGGAGGTTGCTGCCCACCGAACTGTGAGGTGCCAATATGCACGGTTTGAGGTGATATCAGCCCACTGATGGTAGTCAATGTGGCAGGCACCAAGAGATTTCTTTAGGCAGTCCTTGTACCTCTTCTTTGGTGCACCTCTGTCACGGTGGCCAGTGGAGAGGTGGCCAGTGGAGAGCTCGCCATATAACACGATCTTGGGAAGGCGATGGTCCTCCATTCTGGAGACGTGACCCACTCAGCGCAGCTGGATCTTCAGCAGCGTGGACTCGATGCTGTCGGCCTCTGCCATCTCGAGTACTTCGACGTTAGGGATGAAGGTGCTCCAATGAATGTTGAGGATGGAGCGGAGACAATGCTGGTGGAAGCGTTCTAGGAGCCGTAGGTGATGCCGGTAGAGGACCCATGATTCGGAGCCGAACAGGAGTGTGGGTATGACAAAGGCTCTGTATACGCTTATCTTTGTGAGGTTTTTCAGTTGGTTGTTTTTCCAGACTCTTTTGTGTAGTCTTCCAAAGGCGCTATTTGCCTTGGCGAGTCTGTTGTCTATCTCGTTGTCGATCCTTGCATCTGATGAAATGGTGCAGCAGAGATAGGTAAACTGGTTGACCGTTTTGAGTTTTGTGTGCCCGATGGAGATGTGGGGGGGGCTGGTAATCATGGTGGGGAGCTGGCTGATGGAGGACCTCAGTTTTCTTCAGGCTAACTTCCAGGCCAAACATCTTGGCAGTTTCCACAAAACAGGACGTCAAGCACTGAAGAGCTGGCTCTGAATGGGCAACTAAAGCGGCATCGTCTGCAAAGAGTAGTTCACGGACAAGTTGCTCTTGTGTCTTGGTGTGAGCTTGCAGGTGCCTCAGATTGAAGAGACTGCCATCCGTGCAGTACCGGATGTAAATAGCGTCTTCATTGTTTAGGTCTTTCATAAACATAAACATATATTCTACATATTTTATATGATTAATTAACCCCTATATTCCAATACATCAGTGCGTAAGGCTTGCATTGGGCATTCTCTCTTAAAATTACACACCTCTGGACTAGTCAGGGCACATTTACAAAACCAAGACCCCCTCTCATGGGAACTTCCCGTAAATGTCTCATCCAGTTAGTTTCTGGCTTACTATGTCTCGGTTCCTGCTCTCTGGGAAATGAATCAAAGGGTTCTGCCCTTTCTTCCCGGAGGGTCTCACACTGCTCTGAATTAAAGTCGCCTCTCTCTCTTGTCAATAGAGGTGGTAATCGAGTACTTTGTGAAGGGTCATCATACCACTCCTACTTTCATCTCTTTTCTCTAGCTGTGGGGGAGGAGGGGAAGGTGCAGAAGGGTAGAGCATAGGGGGGGGGGGGGGGAAGATACGAGCCGGCATAGGAGGAACATAAGGTGGAGGAAGGGAATGTAACACATCCCATCCTTGTGGTTCAGGGACAAAAGGTTCCTCATCTCTCTTGCCCTTGCATTCTTTTTCATTAAAAACCAGTTGATCAAACGATCCCCTGAGCCAGCAGGCTGCATATTCCCTGCTCTCAAGATTATCTCTTTGGTTTTGATAGAGCCAGATGTTCAATGCTTGTCACATCCAGTCATCGTCGGATCCAAGCTTTGGCCAGTATACAGAGCTCCCTTTAATCGGGCTTTTAACCCATTCCAGACAACAATACCTGACCATGGTTAGTTTGCCCTTTCCACAGGTTCTCCCCGCGCCACAATTACATAACTTTAATCCCAACGGGTTTTGCTTGGTTATCTGATTCTCACATCCTTCACCAGGATTTTCTTCCCTACTACTCACACCTCCCATACTAACAGTAAGTAAAATTTCTCTTACCGAGGTCCAGTAGCTAGTTCTAGCGCGCTTCCTTAACTTCCTCTCGTTGTTTGTTCTCAATGCCTCTTCTCAGATATCACTCGCTTCATTCACTGACCAGTCACCCTTCGTCTGTGAGTCCAGCTGAATCAGCTGGGGTGCACCTACCCCCGTCGTTGGGCACTCTGTCAGTGGAGGGAGTGGGATCCCGGACGAACCCCCATTTGTTAGAAACAGAAGTACCTTCACAGAAATTGCTCGAGACAAAAATTGAGAACAAAGAACATTTATTGTGCAAAGTTGGGTGCTTCCCCTTACCCTGGGAATACACACATACACTGGGGCTCACCCAACTTTTATACAGTTCATTTCAGTATAGGAATACCCCCCCCCCTTACATTCTTCTGCCTGCTGGAGAGGTTTTGTCATTAGGAAATCCTGCCTGCCTACGTGCTGTTTTGTGCACTTGGAGGACCAGGGGGTATCCTGTCGGTGTCTTATCATGTCATTATCCTCATTGTCCTTATTCACAACCCTGTCTTTGTTCTAATTTACTCCTTCCCGACCCTCAGGGCTGTGTCCTCTTCATATGTAGAACTGGCTAATACTGTCTAAGGCTTATTACATATGTAAACCTGCTAATTCTATCTAGGGCTAGAAGACCCTTATCTCATTCATACAGTGAACTTGCTGATTCTGTCTAAGGAGATTCTTATCTTACTCAGACTGATTCTGCTTCCTGCATTCTAATATCCATGTCTTATCCTGTTCATACTGGCTTTATTCATTTACCCATGTATCAATTTTAGTTTCTTAATTTTCATATTTTTATATCAGTTGTACTCATCTCTCACAATCCTCACTTTTCTTTTAGATCAGTAATACTGATCTCTCACAATGATCAGTGTTACTGGTCTCTTACAATAGGAAATCGATAAATCTGCTGTTAGCCATACCTCGCAGTTTTATTCGTCATCCGATTGTAGCATGGCAAACAGACGCAAAAGGTTCTCCAGTCCACGGTGCAGAACTTGCAAATCAGGTTTAGGCAGCCTAAAGACAAAACGTTACATGTGCACGTAGATGTACATAGATTAAAATGAATATTCAGAATAAATAATAATGTCACAGAGAGTTATTTTAGCAGCCATTCTGCATTCTCACTGCCCGTGGGAAGAAGCTGTTGCTCAGCGTTGTGTTTCTGGATCTGATACTCCTGGATCTTTGTTCCCGACGGAGTAACTGGAAAATGCTGCGTGCAGGGTGAGAGGGGCCTCCTTTATTTCGCGAGCCCTCTGTTAACAAAGACCGATATGGGGGCTGTGCGGAGAGGTTGGAGAGTGACGCCAGTGATTCTCTCAGCCACTTTTATAGTCTTTTGGATTGACCTCCTGTCTGATGCTCCATACCGATGCAACCGGTCAGGGTGCTCTCCATAGAGCTGCTGCAGATATCTGACACAATGTTGGCCCGGAATCTTGGCCACGTCCGTCTTCTAAGGTCGTGCAGTCGGTCTTTGGCCTTCCTGATAACCGAAGAGACGTTATGTGACTTCATAAGCCGACACAGAGGAACGTCCACTTTAAGCGAACATGGTGGTGGCGGGGGGGGGGGGGGGGGGTGGGAGGGCGGTTCTTGACGAGTGGCAAGAGGGTAATCGAGATGCCACCTAAAATGGTGAATAAGAGCTCAATTTTGATATCAGGGAAAGATTTGCATAGGTACATGGATGTGGGGTATGTGGGGGGGGGGGGGGGGGGGGATGGTGCCCTGGTGCATATCAATGGCTCCATACAGATTTGTACGAACCAGATTGGCGGAATACTTCGCTGTACTCTTTGGATAAGAATTTAAGGTATGTGGGAACGTTAAATACAGAGCAATGTAGATCAGCTATGTTGGTTTAATTTTATATTGATTATTTGATTTTAGGTTCTTATTTACAAATTAGAAACAGGACTGGCCACTGGGTATGCAAATGATTTAACCAAAATCGCATCTTATATATTTCTGCGCGTCTTTGCCTCCCTAAAAGGCCCCGAACTGAAACGTGAAGTGATCATTTCTCTTCACAGATGCTGTATGACTCGCTGGGCCCTTCAGCCTACGATGTTGTTCTGAACAATGTAAATGGACTCCACAGCAATCCAATTCTCTCCAACTCACGCCTCTTATAAGACCCTCCAGTTACTAGATATTAAACCTGTAGTTCTTGTGTTTCTCTTTTCTTATATTTTAATCAGTCCCACGAATCTCCCCCCCCCCCCCCTCCTCCTTATCTCCATCTCAGGGTGGAACCTCTTATCGCACCATCACCGCCTTGACCCGTTGGATTTTCTTGGTTTGGCGCATTCAATCGCAATGTGCAAATCTCGGCAGTTACTCTTCTGACCCTTGGTTCAGCTTCGCCAAACGTTCTGTTTTCTGTTGCAGTCGTTGTAATCAAGGGATCATTTCACCTCAACCTAAATGCCACAGACCTTGGAATGATCATGGATGGCACCTTGAAAATTAGATTGCATGTCAGAAAATGCATCTATCAGAGGAACGCCAATCGAAGTCAGCCAGACGCACAAAAGTATGGGCAAATCCCCTCCGAGGCAAGGAAAAAGGAAAGCAGAGGGAGACGAATAAAGGTGGCGCTAGGGTGCCAGGCTTCAAGGTCACGCGTGGCAGCGAGCTCGAACCTGAACCTTGTTTATGCGATCCTTCGCGGCAATTGCTGTCGACCAAGCTAACTCGGTTCATAAATTTAGAATTTAATGTCCCAGTGGAAACAGCTGTCCTATAAATTTGGCTTCATAATGAATCTCTTCGTTCGGCACCTGGAATGTTCTACGTAGAAAACGTTCCTATGCTCAACAGATCTCACTGATGAACGCCACGGAAATCTTCTATCCCATTCTTGCAGTTGTCGGCCTTCCTGGTAAGTGATTGTGCTGCGTTCCCCGCCGTATGTTTCCTGATTTGTCCTATTATGGATGAGTAACCCCGCTTTACCGCGTGTAGCCATCCTGCAGATTGGTCCACATTTCACTTACATGGGAAGAACTGTTGTTTGATTGGCTGCCTCTGCCGCCACCTGGTACAAAGCAGTTTTCACTGGGACAGGGAGAGAGAAAGTGATCAGCCGTCGCCCTGCCAGGATGTGAAGAACCATTGGACCTGAAGATGACCTGAAGTTGTCCAGTCATTGCAAAATAAAACAGACGACCTCAGTCAAGGGCGCTTCAGTGGAGACAGATGAGACAGATCAGAGCTAAGATAGAACATATCAAACGTTGCGATGCGACCAGACGTTTTCTTCATCACAGACTGAACTGATATCTGGATTGTGGCAAAGGAATTGAACGCAGTGTGATTTTCTGTTAATATCGGCTACTTTATGGGCTACCACATGCCGATCATTGTCTAGTTCTCCTGCAGTCCTGGTCGTCTTTTAAACCATTGCTCTATTCGGTTTAAATCTACGACTAGGAGAAATACTAAATTAATTATAAATGTGCTGACATTTCGACATTATTGTGTCGTATCGAAGTGGGTGAAGGGTCTGCATTCAGGATGTGGATTGTAAACATGGCTGAATGGTGTATTGTATCCACAACAGCCTCTCACGCAATGCCACCAAACCCCAGGAGCTGGTTGTAGAATATCAAAAGGTGTGTTCTATGATTTGGGGATCAAATACCTCAAATTTCAAATCATGGGGGTCACAATCTCGAAGGAAACTGGACAGAACATATTTATGTCATCGTGAATAAAGTAGTTCAACGCCTCCACATACTCAGGAGTTCGCCAAGGTTTGCAGTCAGGTTTGCTGTGGCAGTTGTTCGGAATGGCTTCATTACGGCTGGTAATGGGATACCAGTATCTAGAGGCACAAAAGGCACGCAAAGGTTTCTTTACACAGAACATAACATCAGAGACAAGCCTCTCCCCATCATCGAAAGCTGCTGTTCGAAAGCAACAGGAATCAAGCATCTGCCCACCCACACCACACCACTCTGTTCTGGATGCTGCCATCAGGAAAGCGGTAGAAGCGCCACGATACAAGAGACTCTTTCAAAGACTCTTACTTTGCCCATTATTAATGACAATATTTATTTTTCTGTATTGGTACATTCAGTTTGTTTCTCTTTTATGCCAGATATTTTCTTTGAGAACAGTTTTCACAAACGATTAGTAGAAATTCTGCCTTGTCCTCAGGAAAAAAGAATCTCAGTGTGCATGTGATGTTCTGTATGTACTCTGACAATATACTTGAAACTTGAAGGGGATGACAATCACCAGCTGCTTTTAATGGAACATTTTGGTGGGACAATTAATGCATATGGTTTTTGGTTGGAGACACTTTTCAGTTCGGATCTTCCACGGATTTGTGATATCCAATGTTGAATATGCAGTTGATCAATCCCCTTTTCTTTCGCATGTCCCACTCCATCTGTTAAACAGATAACACAGAACATTACAACACCTCCATGGTGTTGGCTGTTTAAGCCATCTAGACTGCTCATAATCATATACAGCCCTATAAATTCACTAGTTCCTTTTTGCCTGTCAGAGAAAGCCCTGAAATATGAAAAGTTCTCAGATTCAGGCATCACTTTTTTCATCCTTTCTATAATGAGGCAACCGGACCTGAACGCAACGTACTGATCTGTTTATCGCAGAGAAAATTGAAAACGCTGTTACTTTGCGTGCTATCCGGGCAAATCACCCCATAACAATTACAGCAGGCAGTGAAAGGATAGCAAATACTATATGTGATAGTATTACAATATTGTGTTAAAGATAATGGGCTGTTAAGCAGTGCAAGATATAAGATGTCTGTTCAAAAGCTTGACAGCAGGAAAATAATTGCCCTTGAATCTAACAAAATCCATTTGACAAACACATGAATCTCCTGCCCGACTGGAGGGACAATGAGAAACTGTTATGGGGATGGAGTGGATATTGATATGAGCCCAGACAAACCCAAAAGCCTGCAGCAATAGAAATTCACCAAGACAAAAGGTTACCTCAACAAAAGTTGCTTTCAATTTTCTTTAAACATAAAAACAGGATCAAACTTTAAATTATTATTATTAACAAACCCCTTCTAATTCTAAGCGCACTTTTATGTAATGTGTATATATATATTCAGGGAGGTTCTTTGCTTTAATAGTCCAATCATTCACTTCTCACCTCCAAGTTCACTAGTATCAGGCAATTCTGATATTGTGCACAGCATTTAACATTTATGAATTTGCACCAGGCTTTGGTGATTAATGGTATATGGTTACGTCTCGTGAAGGTTCTTGTTGGTTTCAGAGGGATATTTGTTGCTCGTTGGACGCACACAAACTGATTTCCTCCAATAAGCCACTTCTGTGTCTTACCGAAGAAACGTGCCCATTACGGGTTTTCCAAATAATAACCTCTTCTTCCGTGTCACCACAGAGTTGCTGTTCCCCTTATTTCAGGAGAAACACTCTAGTCAGCTATTTCCTCTTTTAAGGACTACAAGGGTTTTGAACATGCTGAACTCACAACCCATCTTCAAGATGGGGTTTTCAACAAGCCAGCCAGTTTTCCATCTTCCACCTCAAAAGCCACTGTATAACTGATTTCTCTCTCTCTCTCTTTCTAAGAGAAGAATCCTGTTTGTTTATTCCTCTCCCTGCTTATAAACACCAGAACCCCTCCCAAGAGTCCGAATCTAATACTTGAACATTTTTTATCAGCACTTTATCCCGGACTTCTCCATTTGCACCTGCTTTTGAAATTCCTTCCAATGCATTCCAGTGTCTTTTGCAAAGCCACTGCTGCCTGCACATTCGGCTTCAACAAAGCTCTTGCATTTCAAATGGGATGTGAAGTGTATCTGTTTGTGAAGTGTCCTACACTAACCCCCCTCCCCCATCTATCTCCTTTAAAAACATATTTACATATAATATATAACTTGTAGCAATATTTTAACATTGAGACAAATTATCTACCAACGATGCGGTGGGATGTAAGGACGGAGACAATGGACGGGATGTTGGCATTTCCGTCAGCCCTGAGTTGCGTTCATTGCTCTCTGTGATTTCTCCAGACCCGTGCAGAATATATTCCAACATAATCAGTTAATCACGCGCACTATATACTTACTATTCTGCATCTACACCCAAGGGTCAAGTTCAATGCGGCCATGCCGACTTTCCTCAGTATCTGAGCAGATGGAGGCGTTGCTGCGCTCTTTGTTCCGTCCCACCAGTGTACTGTCAACCACTGCATAATTTTCCAGGAGCATGCCAATGACCGGTTAAGTTATTCCCAATGTTATTCCATTGTTAAAATCATGTTAAACCTGTTGGGCTTTGCTATGTTGGTAGTTGACTCGTTTTCCATCTTGTTACAGCTAACCTGCTCACGATTGTGGTCCTGTCCCGGGGAATGTGTGGCCTTTCCAAAGAAGTGGTTCATTACATGGTCACCATGGCAGTTGCAGACACAATGGTCTGTGTGTTTAACGTGACGTTGGGAAACGTCTTGCTGTATCATTTTCCGCGTTCCTTCCTGGCCCACACCACCACTTGCCGTCTGACAGCCGTCATGAAGAGAACCAGCGTGCAATTCTCTGTCTCGGCCACGGTATCATTCACAATCGACCGCTGCATTGCCATTTGTTGCCAGAAATTGAAGACCAAATATTGCACCAAAAGGAATGCCACGGTGATTCTAACGACCGTGTGTATGTTCAGCTTTTTGATGCACATTCCGACTTATTTCCTATACGAACACCAGTACATTGTGAATGATGTCCAATGGGGCTGCCAGTTTAAAGCACAATATATGTCTTCACCTGAACGTCAGGCTTACAGATGGTTGTCCAATCTCTTGGTATCAATTGTGCCACTCCCACTAATGTTGCTGCTGAATACTTTCACCACCCGACACATTTTACTGGTCAGCAGAGCTCGGAGGGCTTTGAAGCGACGCGGGGACCGTGAGGTCCCTGATCCCGAGATGACAAGCCGAAGGACGTCCATTATTTTGCTCTTCGCCGTCTCTGGGACCTTCATAGTGTTGTGGACACCGGTTATGATCATTGAAGTTTGTTTTCAACTCACCTCTAATTTTGCCATCGACGCCCCAAAATCACTGTACCTGGCAATTAGAATCGCGCTTCTGCTGATGTATTTGACTTCCTGTACAAACACCTGTGTTTATGCATTGACACAGCGGAGATTCCGGGAGGAAGCGACGAAGGTGTTGAAATATCCATTTATTGTCCTTGTTCGGTTTTTAAAAAGACTAATTAAGCATGCGCGATGATTCAGTGTTCAGTTCGTATGTTACAGACAATAGTAATCAGCCCAGAACGAGATATATTTAAAATAATATTTTTAATTATTAATAAAAAATAATATAACATATTATTTAATTTTCTGAACTTATATACTCAACTATGCGCGAATATACGCGTGTGTGTGTGTATGTGTCTGTCTGTCTGTCTGTGTGACTCTGGTGGGGAGGGGGTTGTGGAATTCCCCAAGTCACTACAGCTCAGATATTATGTAAAGACGTCAAACTTCACTCTCAAAAAATCCAATGTTGACACGCAGGCTTTAAATAGGTGCATAGAAGTTCACGAAGTTCAAGAGACCGGGCGACAGACTGTTTATAAACCACGAAATCCTTGTCGAGTTGCTTCCAGAGACTTGTCATTTCCAGGCGAGAGGTAATCAAAACGCCCTTCACTCTGGAAGTGAGTGATTCTCACCAAGATTTCAGAACCCTTTCGTGGGTCAGTCGAAAAATCAGTATTTCTTCTGCTTCCAAAGCCCTTTCGTGGGTCAGCCGTCCAAATGACCTTACAATGGTCATAATCCAACTGCAGAATTCCTCTGCTTCCAGATCCCTTTCGTGACTTAGCCGTTCAAAGTGACCCGCCCTTTTGGTCATAGTGTGGCATACTCATTCCACGATAGCATTGAAAAATCAAACAAGTTTTATATAACACATTATCCTCCGGAATTTCTAGGACTTGCGATACCATGATCAGACACATCTTCCCCTCTCCTCCCCGCTCTGCCATCCACAGGGACTGTTCCCTTGGTGACTCCCACGTGCATTGATCCCTCCGCACCAAACGCCTCCGCCCCTCTCATTCCACTCTGGCCACTGGAGATGCAATCCTTGCACCCACCCCTCCTCCCTTAATTTCTGTCTCCGCTGTATCTGTTCCCAAGATGAAGTCTTCTAGTCCAGATCCTCCCAAATGTCTGCCTTTTTCCACAAGTGTGGTTTCCTCTCCACCTCCATGAACTCAGCCATCTCCTCAATTTCTCACTCGTTTGCCCTGGCCGCCTTTACCCCAAGACGAAACAAACAAACATATATTCATCCAAACAGGCCTTTCAACTGAAGGAACACTTGTGTATCCGAAGAACTGAGTTGATCCCTTTGTGGCCTTCTCGACATTGGAGTGACTGGACACAGATTGGGAGATTGCTTCGCTGAGCACCTTCGCTCTGTCCGCGCAAGTGACAGAGATCTCCCAGCAGATAACCATTTAGGTTCTGTGTCACACTCCCATATCAGTGCATGGCCTTATGTACTGTCCATGTAAGACGACTAGCAAATTGGAGTAAGGGCACCAAATTTCGCCTCTGGGAATCCTCTTGCCAGATGGTATTAATAATCACTCTTCTAGTATTTGCAAACCTTCTCTCCTCTTCCCCTACCCCTTTCCAGTTCTCTTCCCTCCCCCTCCATTCACCTAGCCATTCCACTTCGCCTTGGTCGCAGCTGTCCACTCCCTTCCTTTCCAACTATCACTTCCCGGCTTTGTAACCACGTCGCCCGCTACTCCTATGTCGGACCCCTGCCGACATTTTTCTATACCTTGATGAAGGCTTCTAGACCAAAACGCCGGTTCTGTAGTTTTACATTTGCTCTATAACGGGCACTGCTTGACCTGCTGAGTTTCTCCACCATTGTGTTTTTACTCGTGAATTTTTGTTCCAGACGGGAGAATCTGGAAGATGCTGCTTGCGGGGCAAGAAGGGCCTCCCGTATTTCCCGGCCACTCTGTTTACAGAGGATCTGGCATATTCTATCAATGGGACAGGGAGGTGTTGGGTGGGGAGTGGGGGGGGGGGGGGGAGTTGGAGAACGACACCAGTGATCCTACCTGCCGCTGTTCTATCCATTCTGTATGGAATAAGTTAAGAAAATATATGTTTAAAAGAGGGAATAATTAGGTCGGAAAGGTCACTTTTCACAAGCAAACATCACATTACAGAAACAGAGACAGAAGCAGAAACTGAAACAGAGAGAGAGGGGGCGGGGAGGGAGGTAGAGGTAGGGGGCGGGGACAGATTTTAAAAAAAGCACCAGCAGTCTGTGCAAGTGAAAAGCCCGCTAAAGACCCCATTTTAAGAAGGGTCTTGAGTTCCGAGTTCAGCCAATTCCAAATCCCCGTAGTGGCTGATGTCTGCGCTTCTCCCTGAAATAGGGGAAAAGAAGATCTCTTTGCAGTAACCTGGAAGTTGGCTCATTTCTTCGGAGAAACACTTTGGTTGCTCTTTGAAGGAATTCAGTTTGCGTGACCAAGGAACAACAAACCTCTCCCTGCACCCACCAAAGACCTTCCTGTCTGTTCACAAATGAAGGCACCAGAGCCTGTTGAATGTAGTGACTGATTTTCTTTGAAAAGTACTGTAAACTGCCTGATACTAGCGAGCGTGGAGAAATGAATAGTAAATGATAGGACACCATCTTCACACACGCATGCACGCTTAGGAATGTTAGGGGTTATGTTAATTAATTTAATAGTGTTAAGTTAAATAATAATTTTATTGAGTATTAAGAAAATAAAACCAATTTTGTTTAAGTAGCCATTGTCCTGGTGAATTTGTGTTGCTGTTGATCTCTGAGTCCTTAGGACTGGTAGCATTTTGGATTGACCTCCGATGCTCCACAGCAAGTGTGAGGCAGGCCTCTCTTGATGGGTGCTCCCGCAGAAAGCTGAGAGAATGATGACCTTGCCCGCTTCTGTCTTCGAAAGCAGCGTAGTTGCTGTTGGGCCTTTCTGACCTTTGAAGAGGTGTTATGGGACCAAAATAGATGACTTCATAAGTGGACACAGACAAACGTGATATATTCAGGAGAAATCCAGGGGGACCTTGATGGATGGCGAGAGGGTGGTCGAGATGCCAGCTAAAGTGGTGAATGAGAGCTCAATTTTGACATTAAAGATTTAGATAGGGTTTTAACAAATTTATTTATATTATTAAGAATATACAAAAGTTATAGAAAAGCAAAATCCCTTATTACAAAGATTAATAAGGTACTTAACCATAAATTAAATTAGTAATATATTTATCCCCTCCCCTCCCCCAACAATACACTAACTACCCCTGCAACTACATATTATGTTATTGCAATGGAGCCTTTTACAAAAAAAATACTTGAAGATTACAAAAATATTAAAAATATAATATTTAAGATATAGTAATAGCCATACATTTTAAATATGGTGCCCACATTTTAGTAAATAAAGAATAATTGTTATGCAAGTTATATGTTATTTTTTTCTAAATGAATACAAGATTTCAATTCATTATGCCATCTTTGAATATTAATTACGACATCGTCCTTCCATGTTACTGCTGCCCATTTTCTCGCCACAGCCAAAGCCAAATGAATAAATGTAATTTGATTTTTATCCAATTTCAAACCCCTTAAATCCTTCATAGAACTCAATAAAAATAGTAAAGTGTTAAGTAACAACTGTATATGCTATAAACGTTCCAAAATTGTCTAAGTTTTAACCAAAAATTCTGCACCTTATCACATCACCAAACAGAATGTAAGAAAAAGTCCCTTTTTTTTTGCACATCGAAAACTCAAATCCGAATCCCTAAAACCACATTTTTAAAAAAATTCTCTGGCGTCAAATATAATTGATTTTGAAAGTTATAGTTAACCAAACTATACCTCACAGTAAATAATTAGTCACTGTATTTTCATACATCCTTAACCAATCTTCCTCTAAAATAACCACTTGTAAGTCCTCTTCCCATTTATTTTTAATTTTAAACAAATGAGGTTTATTCAACATGTCTTGTAACAAACTATATATTTCCAATACAAATCCTTTCTTGAAAGAGTCAGTAATTAATATTTGAAACCTAGTTAAATTAGGAAGTTTAATTTCTTGCCCAAAAATTTCTTTTAAAAAAGCTGACATCTGATAATAGGCCAACAATGAGTTCGATGATATTTGAACTTTTCCTTGCAACTGGACGAATGAAAAACATATTTTTCAAAACAATCTTCTACCCTCCGAATACCTTTCAGATCCCATTCTTTAAAATAATGACTATCCATCGAAAATGGTATAATCCTATTTCTATATAATGGAGTCCTCCCAGTAATCCTACCCTTAGAACCAATCATGAGATCTCTCTTATGCCACAACTTCTAATAAATGTCTACATACAGGAACATTATAATCTTCTGAAATATTCAGTTTCCATTTATATATAAAATAGTTAACATCTTTCTCTGATAATTGGGACAGTTCAATTTTATCCCATATTGACACTTGTTCAGCATAGGACATTTGATTAATAAATTTGAACTGAGCTGCCTCATAATAATTTTGGGAATGTGTTAACTGTAGACCTCCTAATAAATATTTCCATCTCAATTTTTGTAATGAAACTCGATAATTTATTCTTCCATAAAAATAAATGAACCACTGCTTTTAATTCCTCAAAAAGTAAAGAACAAGGGATAGTCTGAAAAAGATATTGTATATGAGGAAATATATTCATTTTTATACAGTTAAACCTACCTATTAAAGTTAATGGTAAATCTTTACACTTCTTAAATCTGTCTTAATTTTTAAAAAATATAGGTATGTAATTCAATTAATAAAGTTCACGATCTTCCACACTTATTATTACTCCTAAATACTTAATTTTATCAGACCATCGGAACTGGGTAACCTGCTTATATTCCGAATAATCCTCATATAATACTGGTAATAATTCACTCTTATCCCAATTAACTTTATATCCAGACATTTTTCCATATTGCTCTAAGCATCTCTGCAAATGAAATAATGGTTGCTTGGGATTTGTCAAATAAATTAACACATCATCAGCAAATAAATAAAATTTATATTCTTCCTCTCCCACAGTTATACCCTTAATATTAATTTTCTGTCTAATAAATTGGGCTAAGAGTTCAATGACTAAAGCAAATAAAGCTGGTGACAATGGGCAACCCTGTCCAATTGATCTTGATAACATAAACGTAGATGAAATTAAACCAATTGTTATCTCCCTAACTGAAGAATTATTATATAAAGTATTTACCCAACTAATAAAAACCAGACCAAATTTAAAATGTTCTAATACTTTGAACAACAAATGCCATTCCACATGATTAAAGGGCTTCTCTGCATCTAAAGTCACTATGAAAGGTAAATTATATTGAGTTTTAGATACATTAATTAATGTAATTAACTTTACAATATTATCAGCTGAATAATGGGTTTTAATAAAGCCAGCTTGATCTACATGAACAAATTTTGGTAAATATTTCGCTATTCTATTTGCCAAAACTTTAGCCACAATTTGATAATCTACATTTAACAAAGAAATTGATCTATTGAAGCTACTTTAAAGGATCTCTATCTTTTTTAGGAATAACCGTAATTCATGCTCTGGAAAAAGAGTCTGGAAATGAAGACGTCTCTGTTGTCTGTACTAGTACTTGTCGAAATAATGGTAATAATAAATCATAAAATGCCTTATAAAATTCTAATGAAAATCCATCTTCTCCAGGTGATTTTACATTAGGCATAGTTTGCAATACTTTAATTTCTAAATCTGTAAATGATTAATCCAATTGCTGACCTTCTAAATCATTTAAAAGGAAGATCTAACCCCATCAAATATATTTCTGTTTGTTCTGTATCTTGCTCAATCTTTGATTTATATCAATTTTGATAAAAAGAATGAAATTCATCATTAATTTCCTGAGGTTTATAAGTAACTCTCATACCTCTTTTTACAGCATTCATTGTCCTGGAAGTCTGTTCTGTTTTCAACTGCCAAGCTAAGACCTTATGAGCTCTTTCTCCTAACTCATAATACTGTTGTTTATATCTCTGGAGCATTTTCTCATAATGATACATTTGTAAGGTTTTATATCGCATTTTCATATTAGATAATTGTATCTTTTTATCTTCCAAAACATTTTTCTGCAAATCTTTTTTCAATTCTTTAATCTCTTCCTCAAGTTTATTACTATCAGCCAAATATTTATTTTTAAACCTAGTTGAAAACCGAATAATCTGACCTTTCAAATAAGCCTTCAATACATCCCACAATATAAATTTACTTTGAACTGAATTCTCATTTAATTGTAGAAATATCTTGATTTGATCTCTAAGAAAACTAACAAATTCAGATTGTTTCAACAAAGCAACATTAAATCTCCATCTGTAACTAGTTCTAACCATATCTGATTTAATTGTAAAAATCTTCAGTAATAAATTTTTCATCATTTACATTAGGAGCATATACATTTAATAATGTCCATGCTTCAGAACAAATATTACAATTAACCATCAAAGCTCTACCCTTCTTTCCCAACATAAAATCCAACGTAAAAGGTACATTTTTATGAATTAAAATTGCCACTCCACAAGCCTTGGAATTATAGGAAGATGAGATAACATGTCAAACTCAATCTCTTTAATTTCAAATGTTCTTTTCCAGTCAAATGGGTTCTTGCAGAAAGGCAATATCCACCTTCATTTTCTTAATATAATTTAAAACACATTGCCTTTTTGTCAGGTTATTCAAACCCTTAACATTAAAAGATGCAAAATTCAAGTTAGACATTTTAACTACAGTAAATAGTTACTCCCAAAAATACAAATACAATTAAGGCTCCAATCCAAAAAAAAGTTATATAAAAAAACCCTTAAAAATCCTCCCCTTCCATATTAAAGTAAAAATACACCCACTAAAAAATCTGATAATGCAGTAACCTCCCTCCTCTTTTAACCAAGTGCAGTTAACACCAACAGTGGCTGATGACTTTGGTACAACTGGGTCATCACCCTCGCCCCAACCAGACATCACAATAATAAAATCAGTTCATTCAAGATTCTAATGTTGAGGAACATACACCTCCACATCCATCAGTTGTTCATTTTCCACCTTTCTACTCCCTTGTCCATTTCTAATTTTTAAGCTCACCAAGGGTTTGGAGAAAAATCTTGGGTCGACTTGAAATCTTGCAAAGAATTAGCAAAGGTTAATGCATCTTTACCCTTTGAATAAAAATTGCGACTGGTATTGTCCATAGAAAACCTTCAAAATCGCTGGGTATCGAAAAACAGATCTATATCCTTTCTTCCACAGCACTGCTTTAGGTGGATTTAATTCCTCTCGTCTCTGAATAACCGGAACTTAGATTGGGATTTTTAAAAAAAGACTTTATTTCCCTGTATCATCATCGGGCCTTGATTTATATGAGCTTGTTGAATTGCTGCATGTAAAATCATTTCCCTATCCTGATACCTAAGACATCTAAGTAATATTGCTCGTGGTGGTTGATCTGGTAAAGGCTTTTTTTCTTAAAGCACGATGGGCCCTATCTAATTCCAGACCTTCTGGAAAATATTCAGATCTAAAAACATCTGGTATCCAATCCTTAAAAAAATCTTGAAGGATTTGCGCCCTCAATGCCCTCAGGCAAACCCATTATTTCAACATTATTCCGACGACTTTGATTTTTTAGTGCATCCATTTTCTGCAAAAAGTTCTTCTCCATTTGCCATCCAGTAATGGATTCTTCAATCTGATCAACTCTATCTTCAGCATTCTTCACTCCGTCCTGAACCATATCAACAGTTGAAGGCATTTATTAATGTCCAATTTCATTGAAGCAATTTCACCCGACATATCTGACATTCTAGCTTTAACATCAGGAAACTGTTGAGACATATATTCCATCATATTTTCATTTTGCTTTGTTAATTCTTCGAACATAGTTACCATATCGGGGCCAGGTGAAGGACTTAATTAACTTGGTGATTTCTAAGGAGAAGGTGCCTTCAAAGTTCTAGATTTATCTTCAATAATATTAGATGCTGCCATAAGTAGTTCCTGTTCTTCTTCATCAAAATCTTCTTCTTCATCAAAATCTTCTTCTTCAGGCACCTGCTTTACTCTCCTGGCCATCTAACAGCGAGAAAGGACTATCCCCCCCCCCCCCACCCCTCTCCACGTCGAACCAACTTTGTCAGCCCGACGGTGAGTAGGACCCCCCGCCCCTGGTCCCAGTCCAGGGCTTCACGCATGCGCGCGTTGGAGTGCAGCCCAGTCACGCCAGTCCCTGAAGAGCAGGCCTCTTGGGGAGGTGTGTCGATGCGCAGCAGCCTGATGTGCGCATGCTCGTCCTCCCCCCGCACCCCACCCCCCACCCCGCGCTCATCCACTCGATGGGCCGTTCCCGACGCGGAGCTCCCGCGGATGTCCTGGATCGACACCAGGGAAGCGGCGCCGGTGCCATCTTGCATCGCTGCACACACAGAAGGCGCCAAGGCTTCATCTGAACTTGCCGAAGACGAAGGCTGAGGTTTCGGATCCATCGAAAATTGCTCCTGAGGTTTCAGTTGCTCGGTAGCCCCACCATTTTTTTCCAGTAGTTTAAAATATAGTTGTTTTGATTGTTGTGTTTTCCCTTTTTTGTATATGTCATTCTCAGAAGTTTAAAAAAAAAACTTATTTAAAATGTTCAGTTTTTAATCAGTCCTATAAATTCAGGTTTTAAACAGTCCATTCAGGGAGAGGTGAATTTCCACGTCTTGGTTCTAAGCCATCTTGCCACGCCACCCCCGGGCCACGAGGTCATGTATGTGCTCTGAGAATACTCTTGACGGAGATGACAATCACCAGCTGCTCTCCCTTCGGTGGGACAATTAATGCAAATGTTTTGTGGTCGGAGCCAACCCTCTGTTCGGATGGTTCAACTTCGCTAAATGTTCCGTCCTCTGTGGGAGTCCTTGAAGTCAAGGGATTTTTTGAAACCTCAACCTGAATGCAACAGACCTTGGGGTTATCGGGAATGGCCCTTGGAAAATTAGATTCGCAAATCGAAAAATGCAGCTGACCATCAGAGGAACATGAACTGAAGCAAAGTCTGGCAGACGCGCTGAAGTGTGACCAAATCCCCTCCGAGACGAGGATAAAACAGAGAAAATGGAGATGGATAAACTCGATCCTCCGGTGACACGGTTCAAGCTCATTTATGGCAGCTTGATCTACCAGAACCTTGTTTATTCGTGACAATTACTGTGGGCCGAGCTGACCCATTTCTTCAACTTAGAATGTCTGTTAAATCGAGTCTGTGGAGATGTTACGTAATGTAATGCCCCAGTGGAAACGTCTGTCCGATAAATAAGGCTTCACCGTGAATCTCTTCGTTCTGGCACCTGGAATGTTCTGTCTAGAAAACGTTCCCATCCTCACCCTGTGCCACTAATGAACACCACGGAAATCTTCTATCCAATTCTTGCAATTGTCGGCATTCCTGGTAAGCGCTGCCATCTCTGTCGGTTGGTTTCTGATAGTGGAGCAGTATCCGCTCTTTACCGCGTGTATTCATCACTGCAGGTCGATCCATGATTCACTTAAATGGGAAGAATTGTTGCCTA
Source organism: Narcine bancroftii (assembly GCF_036971445.1). Taxonomy (NCBI): domain Eukaryota; kingdom Metazoa; phylum Chordata; class Chondrichthyes; order Torpediniformes; family Narcinidae; genus Narcine; species Narcine bancroftii. The sequence continues at coordinate 190,775,277 of NC_091470.1, forward strand.
ATTTGTTGCCTCTGCCACCACCTGGTACAGAGCGATTCTGACTGGACAGAGAGAGAGAGAGAGGGAGACTGGACAGAGAGAGAGAGAGGGAGGGAGAGAGAGGGAGAAAGTTGTTCAGCTGTCGCCCTGTGACGATCTTGAAGTTGTTGTAGATAGGGCTTGTCCAGTCATTGGAAAATAAAACAGACGTCCTCAGTCAAGGACGCTTCAGCAGAGAGAGATGAGATAAATCTCAGAGAATTACTGCTCCGAGTCCGGGCTAAAAGAGAACGTATCAGACGCCGCGATCGGACCAGAGTTTTTCATCATTCAGACACTAGACTGGGACACGGAATCTGGCAAGGAGATTGGGCATAGTATGCGATTTTCAGTTAATATCGACAGGTTCGGGTAATGTCGACCACATGTTGAACAATGTCCATTCCCCTTGCACCATGGGCGTCTTTTGGACCCTTGCTCTACTCGATTTATATCTATGTCTGCGTGACCGGTGAGGACGAATGCTAAATTACTTACAAATGTGCTGACAATGCCACATTAATGTGTCGTATCGAAGGGGGCGATGAGTCCTCAAACAGGATGGGCACCGTTGCATGGTGTATCAACAGCTTCTCACTCAATGTCACTCAGTTGATGAAGTAGACAAAGACGATGTGGTCAAACAATAATCATGGCTTTTATTAGCAGAAGCTCATGGTACAATAATGAAAGACAATAGGTGCATATACAGTTATATCCAAGGGGAATGTCCTTAACAGTCGAGATAATGTACAGCCAATGTTAGTACAGCAAGGCTCGCCAGAGGGGAGACAGGCAGCTTGGCAGACATTCACCACAGTCACCAAACCCCAGGAACTGATTGTAGACTATAGGAAGGGAAAACCAGATGTGTACTCTGATTTGGGGAGCAGGGATGGAGAGCTTTCACAAATTTCAAATCATGAGAGCCACAAATTAGAAGGAGTACTTCTGGAAACAACCTACTTATGTCATCGCGAAAATAAAAAAGATTTCAGCACCTCAACAGACTCAGGAGTTTGCTGATGTTTGCAGTCAGAGTTTATAAACTTCGGCAGATGTGAAGTAGATATTGTTGGGACCGGCTGCTTGAGGACTGGCAGAGGGCTTAAATTATCTTAATGCGCAAAAGCCCATCAATGGTTACTTTACACTGCAATATTTCAGCGATAAGCCTCTCCGCATTATCCAGAATATCTACAGGGAACGCTGCTTTCCTAGCGCAGCAACAGTCATCAAGAATCTACCCACCCTCACACCATTCTGTTCCAGATACTGCCATCAGGAAAGCGGTATAGGTGCCACTATACTCGTACGACCATGATCAAGATCAGTGGATATCCCTCCCCCACCAGACTGCTAAACTGACTCCATCCAAGACTCTTACGATGCACATTATACATGACAAAATTTATTTCTTCTGTATTTATACATTTAGTTTGTTTACATTTCTTTACATGATTCTTTTTTTGTCTCCAGATATTTTCCTTAAGAACAGTTTACACAAATGACCAGTCGAAATTCTGCCATCTCCACCTGAAAATAAAGGCACCTCACGGTTTTGCATTTGATGTCATGTATCTACTCTGACAATATAATTGAAAGCGGAAGGACATGACACTCACTATTAATGAAAATGTGGTCGCCGCCACCATTCAGTCCGGATGATCCACGGATTCGTGGTATCCAATGTTGAATATGCAGTCGATTAAACCCTTCGCACGTCGTACTCCATCCATTGAACAGACAACACAGGACATTACAGCACCTTCATGATGTTGTGCTCAGCCCTGAAAACCTCATCAACAACAATCAATATTCACCAGCTCACAGCCATGACCATCCATTTTTATAACATGCATGCACCTATCTAAGTGAGTTTTAAATGTCGTTTGCTTCTCCACCTCCACCAACAAACCATGCGGACGCCAAAATTTTTGGAATAAAATCATAAGGTATCTCCGACCCGAGACTCTCCTCGATTCGCCTGAATCAAATGTCATCTGATTTTTACTGTTGTAGCCCCAAAGAGAGCCAATACCTGTCCACGCCATCCAAACTGCTAATTAACTTGTCTACTCCTATAAAGTCACATCTAACCCTTTGTCTGTCAGTGAAGCTCAAACCCTGTCGACCTTCCTTCACATGACAAGTTCTCCAATGCAGACATCATCTTTTCACTCCCTCCAGATCATAGTCATCCTTCTATAAGGAGGTGACCAGAAGGACAAGCAATGTAATGAAATGTTTATCATCAAGAGTATTGTTTTCCGTGCTATCCAGACAAAGCAACCCATATGAATTACAGCAGGAGTACAAGTGATGCTGTTACAATTATAGAATGTCGTGTTAAAGATAATGGTGCTGTTAAACAATGCAAGGGATTACGTTTTACTGATAAAACGTCTGTTCAAGAGGATGACACCAGGAAACCTGGTTCCCTTGTACCTAGTAAGATCCGTTTGCCAAACTCGGGCTTTTTCTGCTCGACGGCAGGAATAAGTTGAAACTACAATGGGGTGGAAAAGATATTCTAACATGTAGACTGATTGTCTATCGACGAGGTGGTGGGAGGTATTTCGGGGGAGCCAATGGACAGGATGTTGGTTCGTTGGAAATCCTGAGTTGCGTTCATTACTCGCCGTAGACAGTGGAGACGGGAAGCAGAGCATGTTTCAACCCAGTCGGTGATTCACGCGCACTCGATGCTCCATTTGCACCCAAGAGTCAGGTTCAATGGAGCGATGCCTCTGAGGCAGTGGAGGCGTTGCTGCACTTTCCATTCCATACCACCAGAATAATGTCAGGAGAGGCATCGTTTACAGAGGCATACCAATGACCTGGTTAGGTTATTCCCAATGTTTCCATTGTTAAAATCACGTTAAACCTGTTGGCCTGCTTTTCTGTTAGTTGACCAGTTTTCCATCCTGTTTCAGCGAACCTGCTCTCCATTGTGGTCCTATCCCGAGGAATTCCCAGCCTCTCCAAAGGAGTAATTCGTTATGTGGTCACCATGGCATTTGCAGAAACACTGGTCTGTGTGTTTAACGCGACGTTTGGAAACGTCTTCCTCTATCATTTTCCGCGTTCCTTCCTGGCCCACACCTCCATTTGCCGTCTGGGAGCCGTCATACAGAGAACCAGTGTGCAATTCTCTGTCTCGTCAGCGGTATCATTCACCATCGACCGCTGCATTGCTATTTGTTGCCAGAAATTGAAAACCAAATATTGTACCAAAAGGAACGCCGAGTTCATTATATCGACCGTGTGCGCGTTCAGCTTTTTGACGCACGTCCCAGCTTATTTCCAGTATGAATCCCTGTACGTTGTGGATGGTGTCCAATGGGGCTGCCGTACTATAACACAATATTATTCTTCACCTGCATGGCAGACGTACAGATGGTTGTCCAATAGCTTGGTAGCATATGTTCCACTGCCCCTGATGTTGCTGTTGAATTATCTCACCGCCCGACACATTTTAATGGTCAGCAAGGCTCGGAGGGCTCTGAAACGCCATGGATGCGGTGAGGTCCGTGATCTTGAGATGACGAACCGGAGGACGTCCATTGTTTTGCTCTTCGCCATCTCTGGGACCTTCATAGCCTTGTGGCCACCCGCTATGATCATTGGCTTTTTTCTCCCCAATTCATCGCAGAGTTTGCCAACGACGACCGGAAGTCACTGTTCCTGGGAAATCGAATCTCAATTCTGCTGATGTATTTCAATTCCTCTGAAAATCCTTGTGTTTATGCATTGACACAGCGGAGATTCCGGGAGGAAGCGACGAAGGTGTTAAAATATCCATTTATTGCTCTTGTTCGGTTTTAGGAAGCTAATTAGGCTGCCGCGGTGATTCAGAGTTCATGGCCCTGTTCCTCAATTCGTTTCCAATTTCAACTCTTGATGTTTCTGAATCTTCACCAGTTTGGTAACAAAAAGGTTTCTTACTCGAATTTTAAAGCACAGTTTCTCCAACCAGCGCAATGCTCGTGGTAATTGATTAGAACGTGTTGGTTTTGCTGACAGAAGTGAGTCAAACTTTAAAGAAACAATTCCCAAGTATTCGAATTGTATTTCGATTTTCCATATACCAACATGAGGTGACATCAACTTCAGTAAGTTAATGGAAATAGTTGATGTTGTATCTCTGCATGTGGGTAAATAATTGTAATCGGTGTTGCACAGCCAAGCCAGCCACTCGCAAAGATTTCAGGCAGCCCCGATCCAACAAACGCTTCATAGAAACGCGATTTTACACCGCTCGCGATAAATTTAAGGCCCAGTCTGTGAGCCTCTGTTTATTAGACATGCCTCCAGCTAAATGACCTGACAGCAGATTGTTCCTATCACAAACGGCAGGTGCATTGATCTTCAAACTGCTCCACTCAGCTGCAGAGCGCGATTTGAACTAGGCTACAATCTCATCTCAGGATCCAACTAATATGCAGGAAGAGCATCCAAAGAAGGGTTTTAAAGGAACGCCAGCAAGAACAGCGTTTGGAAAACTATTGGAAAGGTTCGGAGGGCCAGGACGAATTTGCATTTGGAGAGAGGATACTTATTCCGGAAAATTGGCATAACTTTGTGGATGGCAGTGTCTATCCTACCGATATGTCGACACATGAGGAAGGTGACAAGACTTTTTGCACCCCCTTGACATGTTTCTACATAATACACTGTCCATACATCCACGTGGGATCTCAGGAAATTCACGTTTGATTTCAACACTGGCCTAGCAACAGAAGGTAATTGTTGATGATGGAACATAGAAAATAGAACTCTGTTGTGCTCACGGAATAACCCATACCGCTAACAGCCTTGAATTTCCCTCCTGTGTAAAGCTCAGTTTTTCTCTGTTCTATGTACGTTTCTAATTGCGTCTTAAAAGTTTCTCTTGTCCTTTTCCCACCCCCTTTCTCGGCCGCACCTTGCATGCACCCACCACTCCATTCTTTGAGAGAAGAGCAGACCTCTAACATCCCACTTGTACTTACTGCCAAGCACCTTTCACACTCCCTGCCCCATGCCAACACGCTGATGGACTGTTCCCTTCCCCACTAGCAACTTATCTTCCATCAGAAGAAAAGTTCAAACTATAGGATTAACTCTGCAAGTTCATTTGCACGTGTGCGCGCGCGTGTGTGGTGGAGTTAGGGGTTGGATCCGGATTGAGATTGATTGTAAGAGTACATACATGACATCACATACAATCTTTTTTTCATGAGGGCGCTGCAGAATTACCACTAATTGGTTGTGCAATATAACAAAAACTGTAAACTGTTTATACATGTAAACAAATAAATAACTGTAAACAGATTGTTACAAGTTCAGAGAACCCCATATACCAACAGCAATAGAACACACCAAACCAATGGTTCCTTTAATAAAATTAGTTTAATACTCTGAACATAGAACAACAAGATCAACACAACTTATTTACACAATCGCCTCCCCAAACAAATCTAAGCACAAATGTGTGGGTTGTGTTTTCAAGGAAGTCCTTTTTACTGGCCAATCTTCCACTGCCCAGGTTTCCAAGGCTACAATTTCCTGTAATCTTCAATCCTGAGCACAGGATCAAACACTCATTGCACTCAAGCAAACTTCAGTGCATTACCTACCAGGCAGGAAAGTTGTGGAAGGTTTTTGCTTGTTGTACACCCCAAAGAGGAGGGTCTTCCAGAAGAAACGTCTTCTTTCCAGGTTCTTCTCACAGAGTTCTTCTCCTTGCCACAGCGGAAATACTAACCACCACTCCTAATTTCCACAGGGAGTACACTCAGAACTCTGCCCAGACTTGAAAAAAAGGAGCCTTTTCAGCAGACTTCTCTTCTGATCAGCCTTTCTTAGGCTGCTTTCTGCTAACTACCTTCCCTCTCATTCTCTGCCCCACCCCTCTTAATGTTCCAGGCACTGTTTTTTTTTGGTTTCAGTTTGCAAATGTTGGATTTTCCAAGCTTTACAAAAACACATGGCAGCAACTCTCTGCAAATGTTTCAATTTCTGAGGTGTGCTTGCAAATGTTGCCTAAGTCCAGAACCTTCTGTTTTCTCCTATCCTTGGAACTTTGCAAGGCTGTGTCTGTGAAATGCATGCTAACCCAATTTTAATCCCTCTTATAAGCATATTTAATTAGCCCATTGTGTCACACTCTCCCCCTCGGGTAAAAATGTGTCCATAGCTAAAGTAATTACTAACTTTACAATCACTGCAGTGATAAAAAAAAAATACACAGTACGTAACTCAATAATTAAGTAGTCACAATATAAAATGTTTTGACGTCTCAACAAGCAATCTGCTATAACTTTATCCGTACCATTGATATGATTAGATTTCTATTTATATTCTTGTAAAATTAAACTCCAATATTCTTCTATTATTATTTCTCATTTTGTTAAAAAATCTCGAGAATTGTAATCAGTAAATATCATGCCAGATTCATGGGTAGTACTCAGATATGCATCAAAATTCTGCAGAGACAACAGTTCCTTCTCAATCGTGGAATAATTTCACTGATGATCATTGAATTTCTTTGAAAAGTAGGCAACTGGATGGTTAATTCCATCACATGCTACTCCCTCGCTGGCACCCACAACTAAAGAAAATGTGTTTTTTTTCAAAATCAGGAGACCAAAACAGGTTTATGGCACAACATCTCCTTTGAACTTTCAAAAACTCTCTGACAAAAGTCCATCCAGAGAAATTTATATTCCTTCTTCAAGAGATTGGTTAAAGGAAGAACAATTTAGCAGAATTTTGCAAAACATTCTGTAATAACCTGCAATTCCTAAAGGCTTCCATGCTGCCTTTTTGCCACTTAAACTAGGAACTCAGAAATTGCCTTCACTTTAGCTCCAATAGACGCAACTTTCCCTGACCAACTACATGTCCTGAATATGTCACGGTAGCATGCCCAAATGCACTCTTACTTAAATTGACAGTTAAGTTTGCTTCAGATAATCTAGCAAAAACTATTTCTAATTCCATCAAATGTTTCTCCCATTTATTACTTTTTGTGACCAAGTCATCAGTATACGCATCTATATGTTTTAAGCCTTGGATTACAGAATTTATCATCCTTTGGAATGTAGTATGGGGCATCTTCCATGCCAAAAGGTAGCACATTGTAATCATAAAAGCCTGATGGTTTCACAAATGCAGAAATCTCCCTTCCTCTCTCTGTTAATGGCACACACCAGTAGTGCTTCAGCAGAACTTAGCTGGTCCAATTTTATCAATACAATTATCTATTCTAGGAACAGGATAGGCATCTGGTTTGGTTATTGTATTTATTTTCCTGTAATCTTTACAGAACCTAACAGTTCCATCTGTTTTAGGTACAAGAAGATCTCCAATTTGAATGTCTAATCATATAATTCTCCAACGTGTATTCCAGCTCTTTATCCATTATTTTACTGTTTTCAATGTTAATTTGATAAGGGGGTCGTGTTATAGGATTTGCTTCTCCCACATCCGGATCATGAAAAAGCACCGACGTCCTTTTTGGAACATTAGGAAACAAATTGGCATATTTCAAAAGCAAATGTTTCAACTGTTTTTGTTCTTGGGCATTAGATGGCATAGCCTTTCATCTAGGTTAAAAAAAAAACTGTTGAGTTAGACACACACAGGAACTATGGTCTCCATAACGTGACCATCACAAGCTGTTGTTTCCACAATCTTATGATCCATAACTTCCTCAACCCTGTCGAAAGCCAACACCTCTGATTCAACCTATTCTGCACTGCTCTTTTTCTCATTGTAAGACTTCAACATATTGATATGACAGATCTGCTTTTTATACCTTCAAGCTGGAGTGTTTGTCAAATAGTTATCATCATTTTGATTTAACTTCATACAGTCCACAACATCTACCTCTAAATGGGTTGGTCATGTGTTGGAAACAAAATTAACACTTTACTTCCTGACTTCAAATTCCTAACTTGAGACTTCCTCTCAAACAATCTTTTTTTTTTCCTCTGAGCCATGTTTAAATTGTCTTGAGCCAAAGTCCAAATTTTTTTCCAATCTATCTTCAAATTTAGAAACATAATCCAGCAAATTCAACTGTACATCCTCATGAACCCACTGTTCTTTTAACAACCTTAAAGTTCCTCTCACTTGATGCCTTAACACAATTTCAAAAGGGCTAAAACCTAATGATTCCTGCACTCGCTGCAAATAAAAATAAATGAATTCCCTTATCCCAATCTGTTCCATTCTCCAGAGAATGAAATCTTTCCAAAAATCCCTGGATTTCAGAATGGTATGCAGAAGAAGTGATTTATTCCCAACTCATAAACCAACTTCTGAAACAACACAGACATAAAGTTAAATCCTTGATCACTCTGGATCTCTTTCAGTAGTCTACACACTTTGACAAATCTTTCCAGAGCCTTTACCCCCATTTTGGCTTTAATATTTCTCAATGGTATAGACTCTGGAAACCTTGTTGCTATACACACAATTGTTAATAAGTATTGGTGGTTACCAGACTTAGTTTTTTGCAGGGGACCTACACAATCTACAATAACCCTAGTGAAATGTTCCCCAACAACAGGAAAAGGTTGTAATGGAGTCACTGGAGGACCCTGGTTAGGTTTCCCCACAACCTGACAAACGTGGCGTGTCCCGCATCAAATTACAGCATCCTTCCTCAAGCCATGCCAGAAAAATTGTTTCAAAATCTTATTCGTGGTTTTCTTTACACCAAGATGACCACCCAAAGGTGTACTATGGGTGAGATCAAAAATTTCCTTCCGGTGATATCTAGGAACAACAACTGCAGAGGATCTCCTGCCAGTGCCCTCACCATCATCTCTCCTCCCTGCCTGCACCCTTACCTGCTACTGACCCGAATGCCTCTGCCGCTCACCTCTGAAAGGCTTTCCCCCAATCAGTACCCAAAGCGAGGGGAATAGCCCCAGCAGGACCCTGCACTGTCTGCTTCTGCCCCTTGCCTCTCCTGCTTGTTACCCATCCATCTGCTGGATACTCCTTATGTGTAAAACCCCCACCAATGGAAGACTCACCTATCCAGCATCCTGGATAATCTTTGGTGCATCCAAATGCTGTTCCAGTTTGAAGCCTCTGCTAGGTAAACTTCCCACAGACATAGCCAGTGGGCAATGAACTTCCTGTTCAATTCTATTTACTGCTCCTCAGCACCAAGTTTTGGTTAACAATCAGACATGAGCTGAACAGTGTCTAGAAAAGGGTGGCACGATTGGCGTAGTGGTTAGCACAATGTTGTTACAGCGCCAGGGATCGGGCCCAGAGTTCGAATCCCACGCAATCTGTAAGGAGGTTGTACATACTCCCCGTGTCTGCGTGGGTTTCCCCGGGGGCTCCGGATTTCCTCCCCCCGCAATCGTTCGAAACAATCAGGGGGTGTAGGTTAATTGGGTGTAATTGGGCAGCATTTGCTCGTGGGCTGAAATAGACTGTTACTGTGCAGTCTGCCTACATTTAAAATGGGTGCAGTGTCAGTGAGGAATGTTTTGGCAAGGAGCATTGGGTCCAGTTTTGTTCACCCACCTACAGGAAAGATAGGAATAAGATTGAAAAAGAGTAGAGAAGATTTATAAACATTGTTGGGACTTGAGGAACTGAGTTACGGGAAAGGTCAGGATTTTATTCCCTGGAGAGTAGAAGAATGATGGAAGATTTGATAGGTTTATATAAAATTATGAGAGGTGCAGACAGAGCAGGCTTTTTCCACTGAGGTTGGGTGAGACAAGAACTCGAGGGTAAAGGATGAAAGCAGAAATGTTTAAAGGATACATGAGGGGGAACTCCTTCACACAGAGTGTGGCGGGAGCTGGGATGTGGAATAAGCCGCTGGCTCAAACAGTGAATGCGGGCTGGATTTTGACCATTAAGAAAAATTTTGACTGGTACATGGATGGCAAGGGTATGGAGGGCCATGGACTGGGTGCAGGTCAATGGGTCTAGCCAGAATAATAGGCTGTCAATGAATTAGGTGGGCTGAAGGGCCTATGTCTCTTCTCTGGTACGAATTAATATAATGTATTCTTAACCAATGAAATAGCATAGGACAACATTTGTTTTCCAAAGATTTGCTTCATGAAAAATAATTGGGGATCACTACAGACACCTTCAAGTTAGATAATTTTGGATTTGCTGTATCACGTAGGAAGTTGGAGAAACATTAAATTAATATTCATTGAATTTAGCAGGTTTAATCGTATAACGATGCTGAGCCAAGCTCTCAGGTTGACTGCACATGTTGCAGAACAAATGTGAGGGGCCCAGGGTTTGTCTTGGTCATCAATTTTACAGCTGAGGTAGAGCGCTTAGGCTTTCTTAATAAGTGTGGTCATGCAGTGTCTTTGAGCCTTAAGCATATACTCACCACAAATGTAACAGAATGGCCCGCAGCTGTGGTGATATTCACGAGATATTTCTGGTGTATTGAATCTTCCTGAAGACAACAAATGCTATTGTTAAATTCACCCCTCTCCCAGCCGTCCCTGTGGCCTCTCCCAGCGATTGCCAGGAAAAAAAATTGCAATCAGTCCATATCAATGCAATGCACAGCATTTGTACATGTGAGCTGCTTTTTAAGCCGGTCTGCATCTATCCTGATTTAGCAAGCCCTGGCCTAAGACGACATTTGCATAGTGCCTGCACTGAATGCATTCCCAGGCATGCTTGGACTAACCAAAGCAGCTTGCTTTGTGGGAAGCATACCAGTAGACTTAAAATATGACAGGAAATCACAAAAATAGGTTATATCTAAATAACAGAACGCCGTAGGAAATTTTTAAGGCAATTTTTGTGATCAGCAGCCCCACGTCCATAAAATACACCCATAAGTCCTCAGGAAGCAAGATACTCGTTGTCCAGCGTAATTAGTCCTGGAAGTGTAGAGTGTAAACGATATTGTCTTTGAGTGATTCACACAATTATCCTACTGTGGTATTTACAGATTCTGCTAAGCAAGCACACTATCCAAGGTCAGCCCGGCACAGACACTGAAGATCATAACATTACAATCCAGGGAGGAGAAGAACACTGCACTTACTGTGTCGAGATTATTGGAAGCAAGTGTCCTGGGTCGGAGAGTGGAGGGGACAGAATCTGCAAAATACCTCGGTAACACAGAGATGGAAGTACCAAAGCCAAGTTACCCTTTGGTTTAAACAGTTCATGTCCCCTCTCCCAGCCGTGTCCCCTCTCCCAGCTGTGTCCCTGTGTCCTCTCCGAGCTGCATCCCCTCTCCCAGCCGTGTCCCCTCTCCCAACCGTGTCCCCTCTCCCAACTTTCCCTGGGCCTTCTCCCAGCTGTGCCCGTCTCTTAGCCGTCCCTGTGCCATCTCCCAGCAGTGTCCCCTAACCCAGCCATGTCACTGTGCCCCTCTCCCAGCCATGTCCCTGTCCCCCTCTCCCACCCATGTCTCCCCCAGCTGTCCCTGTGCCCCTCTCCCAGCCATGTCCACTCTCTCAGCCGTGCCTGTGCCCCTCTCCCAGCCGTGAACCCTCTCCTAACCATGTTACTCTCCCTTCTCCTAGCCATGTGCATTCTCCCAGCCTTGTTACCTCTCCCAGCCGTGTCCCATCTCCCAGCCGTGTCCCTGTGTCCTCTCCCAGCTGCATCCCCTCTCCCAACGGTGTCCCTGTGCCTTCTCCCAGCCCTTCTCTCTTAGCCGTGTTCCTGTGCCCTCTCCCAGCCCGGTCCCCTCTCCCAGCCATCCCTGTGGCCTCTCCCAGCTGTGTCCCTGTGCCCCTTTCCCAGCCATGTCCCCTCTCCCATTCGTCCCTGTGCCCCTCTCCCAGCTGTGTCCCCTCTTCTAGCCATGTCCCTGTCCCTTCTCTTAGCCATGTCCGTTCTCCCAGCCATGTTACCTTTCCCAGCCGTGTCCCTGTGCCCTCTCCCAGCTGCGACCCCTCTCCCAGCCATGTCCCTGTCCCTTTCCCACCCATGTCCCTGACCCTCTCCCAGCCATGTCCCTTCCCCCAGCCATGTCCTACCCCATCAGAACAGATGAGTCCCCATGAAGAGAAACATTCTCCCTGCTCTGTGCTTCCCCCTGTCCAATTTTGTCTCTTGTACTCGGACCATGGCCTCCTGGAAGTGAGAATCTATCCCAGCATCGTCTACTGTTGCCTTTCAAGACCTCTCCACATCCTTTCACCTTGTGTGCAGGGAAACACATTTAAAACTTGTAGTGGAACATGGTATTGTGGGCCCATTCCCCACTGAACTGTGCATGCTAGCACACCTGCTAAACTGGTAGTCCCTCCCCTTAAATAACCATAATAAAGGCCAAGAGCCCTAGTCTCCTCCCTCACACCTGCCTTTGGACTTGAGACAGCAGCCTTCTAAGGCAGGCTTGGATCTTTAGATCAATAAAGCCTTTGGCCCTTACTTCATGCCTGTGAATGGTCATTGATCCCACTACAATTTATTGATCTAAAGTTTTAAGCACCATGGACAAGTTGATTCGGTTGGAGAAGCTGGAGATCGGCCCGAAAGACTCAGGGGACTCCGTGAAATTTGAAAAGTGGCAATGCTGCTTGAAGGACTACATGAAGCACCATGAAACACAGCGGACAGCGATGAGTATGACCTACTATTCACAGTGGTTGGCAATCATGCGTACCAACTGATCCGCGATTGCAAGGGGTTTGAAGAGGCGATGGGCCGGGGGGGAAGTCATGTGATGGAGTAGTGACCGGTAAGAAAATACCAGCCCTCTCCGGAAAAGTTTTAAAAAAGTAAAGAAAAAGCAAAGCTACAAACACAGAAACCATAACAAATTAAAAATAAAAGTGTGGAGAAAATGGCAGCAAAGAAAGAAAAGTCAAAAACAATGGGAAGAAAAGAAGAAGGAAAGATGTCGGAAGAGAAAGGTGAAGGCCTTACCTGTACGAGGAGACCTGCCGTGGAGAGAGAGGCCCGCTCCCTGAGGTCAGTGGAAACCCCGAACTCAGGACAACAAATATGGCTCACGGAGCCAAAGAAAAGTGCGCACCCGCGCATGCACGACTCCTCGCGCATGTGCGATGCACAAGACAAAAACAACACCGACAGGAGGGGGAACAGCTGAAGAGTAAATCTCCACAGCTGAAACAGACAAGTATAACATGACAGCAAGACTCTCAACAGGTAAACATAGAAAATAACGGGAACAAGAAGGAAGAGAATAAAAACAGGAAATCAGAGAAACAACAGATAACCAACCCAGAGGAAGACGACCAACACCAAGACACTTTTAATAAAAATAATAAAAACAAAAATACCCAACAAAATAAAATAAACAACCCAACAAGAAAACCAGAAGAGACAGAGGTAAAAGACACAGATCCTGGAGTGGACTCAGAAGAAGAGGAGGGAGAACATCAAACTCTACAGAGAGAAATGGAAGATGAAGGGAAGGGACAGTACACGGATAAAAAATTCTTTAAAGAATATAAGGAAACATTTAAAAAATGGCTGACACAGAATTCAGTGAAATAAAAAGAAGAATAAAAGGTACAGAAGAAAGAGTGAATAGATTAAAGATGATCATGACAGATATAGGAAAAAGAGTGGACAAGGTGGAAGAATGAGAAACAGCCTTAGAAATGGAAGTAGATTACTTAAAAAAGAAATGAGAAGAATCTAATAAAAAAGTTAAAGAGACACAAGAGCTGTTAGCTCAGAAGATAGATATAATGGAAAATTATAATAGAAGAAACAATATAAAGATAGTGGGCCTTAAGGAAGATGAAGAAGGCAAGAATATGAGAGAATTTATAAAAGATTGGATCCCCAGGGTCCTAGGAAGACCAGAATTACAGGAAGAAATGGAAATAGAAAGGGCACACAGAACATTAGCCCCTAAACCACAACCACAACAAAAACCAAGATCCATTTTAGTAAAATTCCTAAGATATACAACAAGAGAAAATATATTGGAGAAGGCAATAAATAAAATAAGAGAAGACAAAAAGCCACTGGAATATAAAGGTCAAAATTTTTTTTTTCTATCCAGATATAAGTTTTGAAGTCCTGAAGAAGAGGAAGGAGTTTAATGCAGCAAAAACGACCCTATGGAAAAAAAGTTTATAAATTTATGTTAAAATATCCAGCAGTGCTTAAAATAGTTATCCTGGGGCAGCAAAGCAAACTGTTTTCGGATCTGGAAAAAGCATGAAAATTTGCAGAACGCCAATGAAACAGACAGAGAGATGAAGAGATATAAAAAGAACAAAAATGACAACAAACTATATATGAAGAAGAAGAATAAAGTATAAGTAAGAACTAAGAAGAGAAAGAAAGGGAAGAAAGGAAGTAAGGAGGGAATTAAGAGAGTGAGCTTTGTTATATATGAAGATTAAAATCTTTTCTGTGGTGCTGAGTGGGGAAGAATAACAGTCACTGTGAAATCAGTTGACGCTTGCGAGTGGGTTTGCAATCCAAATGAAGAGGGGAGATGTGGTTGCCCGACAAGGGACAAAGGGCAACTCAGAGAGGGGAGGGACTATTGGGGTTAAAGGAATTTTAGATATGGGAATAGTGGAAATATTTTATGTTTAAGAAATGTTGTCTTACAATGTGTAGAAATGGATAAGAAGGGAAGGTGGTGATGAGGAAATGGAAAGGAAAGGTAAACAAAGTATGAAATGTCCATGTTGAACTATACGACTATAAATATTAATGGAATACATAACCAAATCAAAAGGAAGAAGCTGTTAAATTTACTGAAGAAAGAAAAAATTGATATAGAGTTCATGCAAGAAACACATTTAACTGAAGTGGAACACAAGAAATTAAAGAGAGATTAGATAGGACATGCAACAGCACCATCATATAATTCAAAAGCCAGAGGAATAGCTATATTAATCAATAAAAATGTACCAATCAAAATAGAAGAGGAAATAATAGATCCAGCAGGGAGGTATGTAATGATAAAATGTTGGATATATTCAGAAGTTTGGAATTTACTCAATGAAGAAGATCTTCACCTAATGAAGAAGATCAAAAATTTATGCAAGATATCTTTTTGAAGATCGCAGATACGCAAGGGAATATACTAATAGGAGGGGATTTTAACCTTAATTTGGACTCAAACATGGATAAAAGTGGAAAAAAGACTAACAGAAAGAACAAGGTAATTAAATTTATAATTAAATCGATGCAGGAAATGCAACTTTTGGATATATGGAGGAAACAACACCCAAAGGAAAAGGAATATTCATATTATTTGAGTAGACATAAAACATACTCAAGGATAGACCTATTCCTGTTATCAGCTCACATTCAAGGAAGAGTTAAGAAAATGGAATATAAAGCTAGATTGTTATCAGATCACTCACTCCTGTTATTGGCAATAGAGCTAGAGGACATCCCACCAAGAATGTATAGATGGAGATTAAACTCCATGCTACTTAAAAGACAGGATTTTAGAGAATTAATTGAGTGACAAATTATAATGTACTTTGAAATAAATATGGAATCAGTGAAAAATAAATTTATACTATGGGACACAATGAAAGCATTCATTAGAGGACAGATAATAAGTTATGTAACTAAGATGAAGAAGGACTACATTCGAGAAATAGAACAGTTGGAAAGGGAAATAACAAATAGCAATTAGCAATAAAGGAAGATACAACTAAAAGAAGAGAATTGACACAAGAAAATAAAATATGAAACATTACAAACATATAAGGTGGAGAAGAATATAATGAAGACAAAACAGAATTATTATGAGCTAGGAGAAAAAAAGCACAAAATACTAACGTGGCAGCTTAAGACAGAACAAACTAAAAGAACGGTATTGGCATCAAGGAAAAATGACAAACAAATTACACATAACCCAACAGAGATCAATGAAAACTTCAGGGAATTCTACAAACAATTATATCAAACTGAAAACGAAGGGAAAGAAGACAAAATAGATGAATTTCTAACTAAAATTTAACTACCGAAATTACAAACAGAGGAGCAAAATAAATTAATAAAACCATTTGAAGTAGAAGAAATACAGGAGATATTAAAAAGCTACCGAACAATAAAACACCGGGAGAGGATGGACTCCTAACAGAATTCTATAAAACATTCAAAGACTTATTAATTCCTCCTCTCCTGGAAGTAATGAACCAGATTGAAAAAACACAAAACATACCAGATTCATGCAAAACATCAAAAATTACAGAAATACCAAAGACGGGGAAAGATCCACTAACACCAGCATCATATAGACCAATATATCTACTTAACACAGATTATAAGATAATAGCTAAACTATTAGCAAACAGATTGGCCGACTGTGTACCAAAAATAGTAAAACTAGACCAAATTGGATTTATTAAAAAAAGACGAACAACGGGCAATATCTGTAAATTCATGAACTTAATCCATGCAGTACAAGGAAACAAAACTCCAACAGTAGCAGTTGCTTTAGATGCAGAGAAAGCCTTTGATAGAGTAGAATGGAATTATTTATTCAAAGTATTACAGAGGTTCAATCTACCAGAGAAATATATTAATTGGATTAAAGCATTATATAAGGGACCACTGGCGAAAGTGACAGTAAATGGATATCTACCAAACCAATTTAAATTAAGCAGATCAACAAGGCAGGGATGTCCACTATCTCTCTCACTGTTCGCATTAGCTATAGAACCACTATCAGAATTGATAAGAACAAAAAATAAAATAAGAGGGATAAAAGTAAAAGAGAAGGAATATTAAATCAGTCTATTTGCAAATGATGTTATAATATTATTTAACAGAACCAGAAATATCAATAAAAAAATTACATAAGAAATTGAAGGAATATGGAGAAGTATTGGGGTACAAGATCAACGCAAATAAAAGTGAGGCAATGCCAATGAATAATGCGGATTTCACAAAGTTTAAGGAAGAATCACCATTTAGATGGCAAACACAAGCAATTCGATACCTAGGTATACAACTAAATAATAATCTCGGCCATCTATATAAACTAAATTATCAACCATTAATGAAAAAATTACAAGACGACTTAGAGCACTGGAAAGAATTACCACTAACACTGATAGGAAGGATAAATGAACGTCTTCCCAAGGATACAATACCTATTTCAATCATTACCAATTCACCTAACAGAGAAATTCTTCAAGGAGCTAAAGAAAATAATAAGGACATTCATATGGAAAGGGGGGAAATCAAGGATACCACTAGATAAATTAACAGAATGGTACAAACAAGGAGGCTTACAACTACCAAACTTTAAGAATTATTATAGAGCAGCAAAATTAAGATACCTATCAGATTTTTATCAAACAAGGGAAAAACCAGACTAGAGATAGATAAAATAGGGGAGAAGATACCTGAGCATATACTCTAAGTGGGATGAAAAATTGGTGCAACGTAGGAATTCACCAGTATTACACCATCTGCTCAACATTTGGAAGAAGATTCACATAGAAAGGAATAAAATAAATTATCAACTACCAAAATAAATATTGACACAAAATCATCTAATCCCTTTCACAATAAATAACCTTTCCTTCAGAGAATGGGAGAGAAAAGGGATCAAAAGAATAGAAAATTGCTTTTCGGGAAATAAATTATTATCCTTTGAACAAATGAAGGATAAATATAACTCACGATACAGTGTTGGCATACTACCAACTGAAATCCTACTTGAAGGACAAATTGGGAAACATTCTGAGGTTACCAGAAGGAAGCAATTTTGAATATGTGATACCAGACACAATGATAATTTAAAAATTTATAACAAACACGTACATCAAACTGCAAGAAAAGGAGAACGAGGAAACAAACTGTAAACCTAAACAAAAATGGGAACAAGATCTAAACATAAAGATAAAGAATGAATCATGGGAAAAGCTATGCTCCGGTAGCATGAGAAATATAATAAACATGAGGTTACGCATGATACAATATAATTGGTTACACAGACTATACATCACACCCCAAAAGTTAAATAAATGGGACCAACAGTATCAGACAGATGTCTTCGCTGTAAAAAGGAAATGGGAACAACAATACATGCAATTTGGACATGTGAAAAGTGGAAAAATTTTGGGAAGATCTAAACCAGATATTAAATAAAATCACAAAAAGCAATATACCAAAAAACCCAGAGATCTTCCTTCTAAGTAATATAAGAAATAAAGAATTTGGACTCGATTTGGATGGAGCACAGAAAATATTTATTATGATAGCCCTAACTGTTGCAAAAAAATGTATTATGTCAACCTGGAAATTAGAAGACAACTTGAGAATACAACAATGGTATATAGAAATGAATAAATGTATTCCATTAGAAAAAATAACATATAATTTAAGAAATAACATCACAATATTCGAACAAATATGGGAACCATACATGAAATACAATAGAGAAATCCTACCATGAACCTTCACCACCTAAAATGACAGAAGGAGAAGACACCAAAATGAACTGACTCAGTATATAAAAGTAAAAGAAAAAAATTTCTTGTTTATTTTATTAAGTGACGACATTGTTTAACGGATTTAATGTATCTTACAGATTAAACTTTGAATAAATGGGAAGGGGGAGAGGGAGGGAGGGAAGGGAGGGGGAAAAAGGGGAGAAAATGACACTATATATTCAAGAGAAAAATGTCTGTATGTATTTTGGTCAATATGGTTTATTGTGTAAAAAATTAAAAAATTAAAAAAAAGAGGCGATGGGCCTACTCCGGTAACAGTGCGGAGCACAGAGGAATGCCATGTACGCATGCTTCAAGCTTGGCTCCTGAAGCTAAGGCCCGGGTGAGTCAGTCGACGAGTTCTGGCAGGCCACGCAGGAGCTGGGACTAAACTGCAGGTGCCGGGACGTGACGGCAGCGGAGTAAATGGAGGAGCTCATCCACTCCCAACACATCTGCGAACGACTCCTGGAGAAGGGCGATCGGTCCCAATAGGAGGTTGTGCAGATGGAAACAGCCCGAAAGAATGTGGTGGCCTATCATGTGAGCCACCCAGATATGCAGAACGGGAGGTGTCATCATGGGATTTGGGGCTCCCGCCCTGATTGCCGCCGCAACTGCTGAGCACGCGAGGTGCAACTAAAGTGGCCAGAGCATACACACCCGAAAGTACTGTCCAGCATGTAGCGCAACCTGCTCAAACTGCTGGCGAAAAGGGCACTACGCAAGGGTATGCCGATCTAAGCCCCCACAAGCAGCGCCTCGGGCGGACTGCAACCCACATTGCCATTTTGGACAGAGCAGCTTCAGTCATCACTTCCAGTTGTGGAGAACTGATCTCCTAACCCACGTTGTGACAAGGAGGCCCCCATCCCCCACTCAAAATCAGGAAGGACCAGTTGCAGGAGGTCCTGCCCCCTTTCCTGGAGCAGCCCAGTCATGCACCTAAAGGCTGGGCAGCACTAGCAACCTTTGGCCTCGCACCACCACCTTCGGCCTGGCCACCCTACAGGTCCCCCTACCCCCGCTGTTCCAAAACCTCACCCAAGAGTAGACAGTGCACCACAGAGGACAGGGGATTCATCTTGTATTCATGGATGTGTGAGGTTTTAGACAACACATGGATGAAGGAAAAGGTTCTTATTTTAAAGTTGTTGTAAGTAGCACCTGAGGCATGCCATGAGGCTGCAAGCCTCCATTACAGATCTTACATACTGTGTGTCAGGTCCCTGCTGGCAGCCAAGTCTAATCAAAGAGTCAGGCACTGCTAGTTGCATTGCAAAAAATATCACTCATTACATCTCCCTTAAAACAAAAGTAGCTTAATTAACATGTTTTCTTTGTATAACTCTGCAATTTTAACTTTAACACCAAGAACTTACATTTTCATTATTATCAACATTGTTAATATATTTAAACTTGTTTTGTGGGTTCACATTTACATCCACTAAAATTTTAAGAGTGAATAAGATAGCACTACTGCATTCTAGAACAGAAGTCTTTAAATTTGCTCAATGAGTCTCATAAGAGGATTCACATGTCTTGACAATCTCTTAATTGATTGTCCTTGAATTTGAGTTGTTGCCTCAGATGATGTCTTCTCAGCTGTGTATTCAGGTTGTTCAACAGTATCCGTCTTTCCATCTAATGTGGCTGGTCCCATTTGAAAATCTTAATGATTTGTTTGCAGAACAGTACCTACATTGGTCTGAATGTTGCATTATCCTAGTTGGACTTCACTAAGGACAGTCCCCTTCTGAATCCAAAAGTGTCTTTTTAGTCAGCAGTGTGAAGTTCCGATAGGTTGTTTTGTTCCTCTGTCAAAGTCATACTTCGCTTTTCTTTCTGTTGTTCTTTGAACTTCCTCACTTTCTCCCCCTCTTTTGTTTTTAAGAGGTTCTCCTGAATGGGTAGGTTTGATCTTAGCCTACGACCCATAAGAGTTGTGCTGGTGACATACCACACTCCAGTGGTATTGTGCGTAATACTAACATGCTCTGGTAGAAGTCTATTCCACTGTCTTTTGCCTTGTTCATCAGTCTTTGCAGTGTCTGCACTGATTTTTTTTCCACTAGACCAGTAGTTCTGGTAACTTTAAGTAACCCCAATGCTATTGGTGCTCTGTGATTAGTAAAGGATTGCTTAAGGTGGGGTGTGAGTGGGAAGGGAAGGTTGAGAACCACTGCTCTAGACCCAATTGCTACTGAAATACTTTGCTCAAGACAAATTGTCATTGGCCCATTTCCTTTGGAGTTGTGAAACTGTGAACATAATGAGTCAATTAGGTACAATTAAAACAGTGGTTTTCAACCATTTTATTTCCACCCACATACCACCTTAAGCAATCCCTTACTAATCACAGAGCACCTATGCATATGGAATACATAAAGTGGTATGTGAGTGGAAAGAAAAAGGTTGGGAACCACTGCACTAGACCATTGGACTGTGTAAAATGAGGACTTGACAAGGTGTGGACAAAGTCCCACTCTTCAGCAAACTGTCGGAACAAAACTGTGGTCTATTGTTTGTGAAGACCTCACTTGCCATGCCATGTTTGGATAATATGGCTTTCATACATGCTATTACAGCATCTGCAGTGGTGATGTTCAGTTTACACACATCTGGATACCGGGAATAATAATCTGTGACTACCAGATAGACCTTCCCTTGACATTTGAATAGGTCAGCATCTACATTCTGGTAAGGTCTGTGTGGTGCTGGGTGTAGCTTTAGTTGTTCTGCAGGATTCCTTGCTTGATATTTCTGCCATATTGTACAGTTTGACACTTCATATGATATATCACTGTTGATTCTTGGCCAGTACATCACCTCTCATGCTCTTTTACCCTTTTCGATTCTGAGATGTCCTCCATGGATCCTTTTTAGCATCTCTTTTCTCAGACTCTTTTGGGGTAAGGATTTTACTTCCTTTGTAGATGATCTCTTCAACCACTGATAGTTCCACCTGCAGTTCCAGTACCTTGCAATGTCAGGTGAGCAGTTCTGCTTCATGTTGGGCCATGCAGCCAAGATGTTTTTTCTCACTTGTCTCAGTGTTTCATCTTTGTTTGTCTCTGACTTTATGAGCTCCATTTTTTGCATCTGATATGGGCAGTGCACTTGTGATTATGTCCACAAAGGCATTCATATCTTCATCCATTCTGGTGTTTGCAGGATTTCTCAAGACAACGTGTCTGCTGTGTACATTAGCTTACCCGGATGTGTACACTACATTCAGTATATAGCATTGCAGCCTTATCATTATTCTTTGTATTCTCAGTGGACATTAATTTAATGGCTTTTAGAACAGTGAAATCAAGGTCTAATGGTCAGTCTCTACAATGATTGCTAAACTGATGAAATCTTTCACAGGTGTATGTGATACTGAGCAGCTCCTTTTTAATTTGTGTGTATCGTGTCTCCACATGTGTCATTGAGCGTCATGCATACACAATGGGTTTCCAGTCATCATATTTTTGCAGAAGGACTGCTCCGAGCCCACTAGGAGATGCTTTTGATGATATCCTGATGGGTCTCGCTGGGCCATAAAACCTCAGAACTGGTTCCCCTGTGAGCAGTTTCTTTAGTTCGCTCCATGACTTTTTATGCCCATGATCCCACTCCCATTTGATGTTCATTTCTGTTAGTCTCCTCAATGGAGCCATCTTTTCTGAATGGATTTGAATTTACCCATATAGTTGACCATTCCATTAAACCCCTGTACGTCCTTTTTGCATTGTGTCCTTGGCATGTTCCCAATGGTGGACACCTTTTTGGGATCTGGTCTGATGTCTTCACTGCCAATTATATCTCCTAGCTCTATCACCCCGAGCTGGCATTACTCTCTATTCAGCATCAGGTTTGCTTTCCTTGTTGCTTTCAGCACTGTCCTTAGTCTCTCATCATGCTCCATTCTCGTGGTTCCCCAGACTACGACGTCATCCATTAAGGTATCAACTCCATCCAGCTACTCATAGACCATTTGGATAGTTTTGTGATACACTTTAGGAGCTGAGGCAATTTACAAATGGTAACTTTAGGAATCTTTATCTGCCAAACGGTCTATTGAACGTGCACAGTCTTGAACTTGCTTCATCCAATTTCAACTGCCAAAATCCTGATGATGCATCTAATTTGCTGAAAGGCTTTGAATTTGCAAACTGTGACATGATTTATTCAAGTGTCAGAAGCTTAAAGTGATCTCTCTTTATTGTATTGTTTAGATCTCTTGGATCCAAGCAAATTCTAAGCTTTCCATTTTTTTTGTCCACAATGATGAGTGAACTCACCCACTCCTTTTGGCCCATCTATTTTCTGAATAATGTTCAGGCGTTCCATCCTATCCAACTCTGCCTTTAGTTGCTTTTGAGGCACAAATAGAACTATTTTGCATGGATGTATTATTGGTGGCACATGTTTATCCACTCTCATTGTGTGTTCTCCTGGAAGGCAGCTTAGACCCTGAAATATGTCATTGTACTTTCATGAGTTCATCATAGACTGTCTTTTCTTCAATTTCCACAACAAGGACTATTTTTACAAGGTTCATTTTCTCACAGGTTGTTGAACCTAGTCTGGCCTGTACATCCTTTGATACCATGATGAATGTTACCATGTGCTCTTTGTGCTTGTGTTTCACTTTGACCATGCATTCTCCTTGCACTGGTATATCAGTACCTGAATATCCTGTCACCTTCACTTTTGTTCCATACATCTTTGTCTGGGTCTTATCTTCTTAAAATCAGTCTCTGATATTACATTAATTTGTGCTCCAGTATCCAATTTAACTGAAATGTATATGTCATTCACTTTTAATCTTAACATCCAGTTTTGTTTTCAGTCAAACTTTCTACATAGAATTCCTCTATCTCCATTTCACCTACTGCATGAACCTTGCTTTGTTCCACTTGGTTCCTATAGCAATTGGCATAATGGTTGATTTTGTTCCACATATACCATGTTACTTGTTTGGCAGATGTTTTGCACTGCATCAACAACATGGGTGTTGATTGTCCCTTTAATTTTTGTTGCTGGGCACGCCTTTCTTTCCACTTTGGCGTGCATTTTGTTAAATTGTTTATGTCTTTTCTTGCTCACTGAATCCATGTTGCAGCTAGTTTCACTGAACAGCTCTTTTGCCTGCACCTTTACAGTTTCTGTAGTCCTACAGAGTGCCATGGCTTTTTCCAGGTCTAGATTTTGTTCTCTTAGCAGACTTTCCCTTAGACCATTATCTGGAATACCACACACAAGTCTGTCTTTTATCAGCTAGTCAGTCATCCACAGATTTTGCTTCTGTTTCTCAATTCCATCACATACCGATCAATACTTTCTTCCATTTTCTGTACACATATGGAAAATCTGTGCCTCTCAAATGTCATGTTACATTTAGGGATGCAGTATGCCTCAAATTGTTCCATTATTTTTTCCAATTTGATTTTTTCTCCTTCAGCAGCAAATGTGAAGTTAATACACAGCCAGGGCTTCATCACCCATGAAATGGAAGAAAACTAATGCTTTCACTTGATCCATTTTCAGCTCTGAGTGCCACTAAATACAATCCAAAATGCTGTTTAAATCTGTTCCAATTTTTAGCCATGTTGCCTTTCAGCTGAAGTTTCACTAGTGGATGTAATCTTTCCATTTCTCTCTTTGTTAGCTTCTCTTCACTGATCAGTTGCTGACTTTAGATTTTACCTTTTAAAGTATTTCCTTTTAATTTCATTCATCCCACTCCTGACACCATGTTTCATTTTGTATTCATATGTGTGAGTTCTTAGACAACACATGGATGAAGGAAAATGTTATTTACTTTAAAGTTGATGTAAACAGCACATGAGGCAGGCCATGAGGCTGCAAGCCTTCATAACAGATTTTACAGACTGTGTGTTAGCCCCCTGCTGGCAGTCAAGTATAATCAAATGGTAAGACATTGCTAGTTGCATTGCAAACATGATCACTACCATTACACTTCCAATGAAAACAACTGAGATCTGTTACTGGAGACAAAATCAAAGTGTTTGGAAAATGCAGAGTAAGCAACAACAACCAAAACACTCTATCTCTACATCGTAGATACCCGGGGACTAGCGCTTTTCAGAAGAAACTGGCTACCACACTTTCCCCTACAATGGCTGGAGATCGGTTCGATACTAACTGTAAACAATGAACACAACACCCAGTCAGAACTCAACCAGATCCTCAACGACCATGCAATGGTTTTTCCAACAAGGGTTGGGAAAGAACAAAGGAGTTCAAACCAAACTGTAAATAAAAGAGAATGTGGAACCAAAATTCATCAAAGCCAGAACAGTTCCATTTGCAATGGAAGGAAAAATTGAAGCTCAGTAAAATAGACTACAAGATGAAGGCATATTAGAACCAATGGAATACAGTGATTGGGCAGCGCCCATCATACCTGTACAGAAGGCAAACAGTGAGATTTGCAAGATCACTGAATGTACCAGAACACCCTATCACCAAGGCAGAACTATTCCAAGCACTAAATGGAGGGAGAAATTCACAAAATTAGATTTGTCATTCACATACCAACAAATAGAGTTGGACAAAAAAAAATCAAGAAAACATGTGACAATTAATACCCACCTGGGACTGTTCACCTGTACCTGGGACTGTTCACCTGTACCTGGGACTGTTCACCTGTACCTGGGACTGTTCACCTGTACCTGGGACTGTTCACCTGTACCTAGGACTGTTCACCCAAACCTGGGACTGTTCACCTGTACCGGGAACTGTTCACCTGTACCTGGGACTGTTCACCTGTACCTGGGACTGTTCACCTGTACAGACAGAATTTCAGCAGCATCTGCTATTTTTCAGGCTACAATGGACAAAGTACTACACGGAATCTCATTGGGGTGTTACCTTGATGATATCATCGTCACGGGCTGAGACAACAAGGAACATTGTAGTGTGAATAGAAATTCTCTCAATGGGAGGGAGAACAAACACTTCTATTCATTTATAACTGAGGGTAGAGTTTCACAGTGGTCCTCAGAAGGGTTCTAGGTTTAGATGGGAAACCAGGGTTATATGTGAGCAGATGGGGGTGGAGCCAGAAGTCAGGGTCAGCCATCAGCACAACACCCTACTATGAATTCCAGTTCATTGCATTCACCCCTTCCTGTAGAATTTAGGGTCTGTGAATGAAGAAGACAGAGAAAATGAGTTCAGAGAAAAATGTTGAAAAATATACTGTTATTTACAGATTTAAGTTGTCTGGGGTTCTGGAGATCCTGTTGGAGCCCCTTAGCACCAGGAGACTTTGGACTCCTTGGGGCTCCTGGTCCCCTTGTGAGGGAGGAGAGATGGGCTGAGTCTCCAGCTCAGTGGTGGAGGGGGATGCACTTTTCTCCTGAACCAGATCCCCTGAGGCCCTGACAGGGGATGACGAGAATGAGCTCAGTGACAGTGGGTGCCAGGTCCCATATGGAGATGACGTCCTCCCTGCCATCCTGGTACTCCACATAGACATATGTGGGATTGGTGAGGAGCAGTTCCACCCTTTTCACCATGTGCTTCCTGAGAAGGACTGGACCAGGTGTGGTGAGCCAGATTGGGAGTGCAGTTCCCGATACCGACCTTCTTTCGAAATTGAATAGGAGCTCGTGAGGAGCAGCATTGGTCATGGTACACAGAAGTGACCAGATGGAATGGAGCCCTATTGGGAGGACTTCCTGCCAGCATGAGTCTGGAAGGCCTCTTGACATCAGGGCCAGTTTGACAGCTTTCCAGAACATGGCATTCTCCTTTACAACCTGCCAATTCCCCTGGGGGTTGTAACTAGTAATCTTGCTGGAGGCGATGTCCCTCACCAGCAGGTACTGATGTAACTCATCAATCATAAATGATGAGCCGCGGTCACAATGAATATAGCTGGGATACTCGAACAGGGTATCCAATGGAGACCAGAGCCTTTATGACTGACAAAGTGGACATGTCTGTGTGGTGATACACTCTAGCCTACTGCAGGGGGCAACCTGTGTACCTGCAGGAAGACCACTGGAGGACAAGGCAACAGCTGGCCGGCTGTCAATCAGCTGACCTGAATGGACCAAGCCCCACCTGATCAGCTGCCAATCACCCTCTGGGATATAAGCAACATCCAGCCCCTCAAGGTCAGTCTCAGAGCCAGCACAGCTACTCTCACAGCTAGCTCTGTGGAAGTTTGTGTGTAATAAAGCCTGTTGAACAGACTTTTATGTTTTGTGTTTGCTTTTCTGCTCGATAGCGCATCACATTCTGGTCATGGAATGGCAAACGGGAAGAGGGAGTACTCATCAACAACAGAAAAGAAGAAGGTGTTCCTATTCGTGGAGGGGGGGAGGTCCCTTAAAATCGACACTGAGCCATTCAAAGGTCCTGGATGACTTGTTCAGGTGCATCTTTGCGGGGCGGTAGAAGTGCGGGTTGCACTCTGTGCAGACCTAGAAAGACCTGATCATTTCCCTGACGTCTTCCATGGAGTAGGGCAGATTGAACACCTTGACAAAATGAGCCATGCGGGTAGCCCCTGGATGGCAGAGCTCATTATGCAGAGACCGCAGTTGGCCGGTGTGTGCTGAGGCACAGCTTCCTCTGGATCAGGCAGCTGGAAAGTCATAAAGAGCCTCTGGCTGATAGACAGTCATAATTGTAGGTGGAGAGCTCGATCCTCCATCTCGCAAACTTATAATTTTTGATTTTTTCCCCTCTTGACATTATTAAACATGAATATGACTAAGCACTGGTCAGTGAGGAGCATAAATTTCCTACCAGCCAGGTAGTGTCTCCAGTGCCCCATGACTTCTACAATGGCTTGAGCCTCCTTTTCCACTGATGGATTCCAGAGCTCGTGGTCTTGTAATGTCCAAGAAAAAAATCCAACCGGCCTGCCCACCTGGTTGGCAGTAGTGGCCAGGCTACATCCAAAGCATTGCTTTCTTCTTGTAAAGGTACATTCTCATCCACCATGTGTATGGCAGCTTTTGCAATGTGGATCCGGAGGTAGTTAAAATCTATTTGGGTTTCAGCCGAGAAGGGGAAATTAGTGGCATTTAAGAGAGGGTGAACCTTATCATCGTATTGAGGGATCACCTGGGTGTAATATGAGAAAAACCCCAGGCATCTCCTCAAAGCCTTTGTGGTTCTGGGAATGGGGAGCTCTAACAGGGGGTGCATCCTATCAGGATTAGGGCCAATGGTGCTATTCTCCAACACATAGCCAAGGATGTTTAGTTCAGAACACACACTTGTCAGAGTTATAAGTGAGGTTCAGGGTTTTCATCGCATGGATAAAACTCTGGAGGTTGGTGTTATGGTTTTCCAAGATGTGGCCACAGATGGTGATATTATAGAGGCAGGGGAAGGTAGCCTTCAACCCATACTCATCCACCATTCTGTCCATCTGCCTCTGGAAGATAAAAAAAAAACCATTAGTGATACCAAAAGGGACCCTCTGGAGTTGATAGAGATGACCGTTAGCCTCAAATGCCAAATATGGATGGTCCTTGGAATGGATTGGCAGCTGGTGATGAGCAGTTTTCAGGTCGATGGTCGAATTGACCCGATACTGTGTAATATCATTTACCATGTCTGAAATTTGATGGAGGGTGTATGTTTCCAGGAGTGTGTATCAATTAATAGTTTGGCTGTAGTCAGCTACTAGTCTGGACTTATTTTACCCTTTTACCACTACCACTTGCACTCTCCATGGGCTGGTGTTAGGTTCAATTATACCTATGTCGAGCAGAAGTTGTGTCTCAGACTTTAATAATCTCGGTCTGGTATATTGTACCTTTTGCTCATGGTAGCAATAGTTTTGCAGTCAGAGGACAGATTTGGGAAGAGAGGAGGGGGAATTGATATTCAGTGTGGAGAGGCTGCATGTGGGTTTTGATTTTAGGGGCCTCCCATTCCAAATTGCTGCAGGGTAGAAGGGACCAGAATACTCTAAGGTCACACTTTTAAGGTGACACAGGAAGTCCAGAGCCAACAACTGGAATAAGAAGCTTTCGTAATAACAACACAAAACTCAAAGAGAGTACAACAAGCTTAAAATAGAAGCTCCAGATGAATGAGTTACTACTGGCTTCACATGCCTGACTGGGAAAAGGGCTAGCTCGAGTCTTTATATGGGCTGGTGACTGACAGTCAGCAAGGTGGGGCCAGTTTCCCAGGTTACTTACCTGCAGATGTAATGGTTGCCGTAGGCTGGTAGGATTGCAGCTGTCGAGGTGGATATATCACCACACATATGCTTCGCGGACATTAACAACAAGTGAATGCAATTATACACAACTGGAAAAAGAAGCTGTAGCAATAGATTTTGGTGTAAAAAGATTCCACCAGTTTCTCTACAGAAGAACTTTCACCTGATCACTGTCAACAAACCTCCAAATTTAATTCTGGGCCCCCACAAAGGGATACTAAGTATTAGCTGCAGCCAGAATTCAAAGATGGGCCATGATACTAGCCGCATACAACTACGATGTAAAACATAAACTGGGAACACTCAACAGCCATGCAGATGGTTTATCACTCTTTCCATTACCAGAAACAGAATAAAAGGAAGAAATTATTAAATGGGCAGCAGAAGCAGCAGGCCGTGAACCAAGAAGAACAACTGCAATAACTGTCCATTGCAGCTCACATGATCGACAAAGAAACCTGAATGGAGGCAACATTAAGCAAAGTCTTATACTTCACCCTTAATGGATAGCCAAAATCTGAGGTCATACGCGAAGACCTGAAAACTTACTTCACATGCCACCATGTGAAGAAGGATGTTTACTGTGGGGTGCCTGTATAATTATCCCAGCCAACATTGAAACAACTGTGAGGGAATGCAAAATATGTCAATCAATGCAGCCAAAAATGTCACAGGCCAAGGCTGTGGCTTGACATTCCAAATCCTGGGATGTCGGATTCATGTAAATTTTGCAGGGCCATTCATGGGAGACCACACACTCCAAATGGCCAGTAGCGTTACATATGAAGAACACCAAAGCCGATTCCACAATTGAACATCTATGGGCCATGCTTGCCACATACGGATTACCTCATGAATTGATCACGGAAAACAGACCCCAGTTTACATCACAACCTTTTAGGAGGGTTATGTGCGACAACAATATCAGACATATTTTGTCGGCACCCTATCACCCAAGTACTGATGGGAAAGTAGAAAGCTTTGTGCAAATATTCAAGAAGCCAATGAAAACCAAGAAACTTCTAAATGCCTCCTGGACTCACAAAATTGCAGATTCCCTATTGGGGTTCAGAAACACACCACATTTTACCACAAAACACACCCCAGCAGAATTAATGTTTGGCTGCAACTTGTGGACAGGACTGTCCACTGGGACTCTGTTTAGAAAAATCCACATCGCCACCAACTTTACGTAGAGCACTGGAAGTGGCCGAGAGAGTACTGGTACAAGATTACAGATCCATTTGAGTGATCCTACGAAAATTAAGCCCCTGCTCATGCTCTGTTCTAGTGGGGGACAGACTGTGGAAACAACACATTGACCAATTGTGAGCATTGTCTGACATTAAACTCACTGTCAAAAGACAAAGGAGGAAAAACCCAACACCCAACCCCAACCAACCAATTTTCCCTTGCAACCGCTGCAACCGTGTCTGCCTGTCCCACATCAGACTTGTCAGCCACAAATGAGCCTGGAGCTGACGTGGACATTACCCCTCCATAAATCTTCGTCCGTGAAGCCAAGCCAAAGAAACTCCACGAACGACCTCACGACCTGGAGGAGAAAAAACCAGACCTGCCATAGCACTCCAACTCCGAGTGAAAGAGGGGTGAAGTCCTGTAGCCCAGTAACTACAACAAGAAGCCCAGCAAGTAGAACCCTGGAGGCCAGCGAAGATTGGCAGTCACTGTCAATCAGACTATCCCATCCAGAACAGCCCCAAGTAAATGCCGGTACAGCATGCCACAGGCAGTCCAAGAGAGAAAGAAGTCCACCTGAGTGCTTTAAGGACCAAGTCCTATAATTATTATTAAGTGCCTTTCCATATTATAATCATTCAGTGTATGTACCCTAATCCTCACTAGTAGTAATGGGGCCAATATTACTATATTACAATATAGTAATAGTAGTTAGAGAGGACCCATTAAACATTAAACATTTATTGCACAAGGGGGAAGGGTGTTGGGTATCAGCATGCACGTCACGACGTCACCCCTCTATATTTTTCTCTCTGTATGTCAGTTGCCATGATAGTCTCCGCGTCCTAATTGTGTCAGTGCAGGTGTGGAAATCCAGGATCTAATTACACGGGGGGGGGCGGGGGGCATTGAATCCCAGGTCTTGGAATTTTCTGATCAATTTTGAGGGAATGATGGTGTTAAATGGTGAACTGTACTTGATAAAGGACATCCTGATGTAGGATCTCAATCTGAAACATTACCTTACACCATGCAGGGTCTCAATCTGAAACATTACCTTACACCTTTTGCCGAATGGGGTGGTGGAGGAGGGGGTGGCAAAGGTCAGAGTTGCAGAGTTTAACAGCACAGAAACAGGACCATCAGCCCATCTCCTCCATGCCGTACTACCCAAATGCCTGCATTTGGCCCACTTCTTTCCACACCTTTCCTGTTCTAATGGTCTCTGCCTCTACCCCTTCATCTGGCAGCTTGTTCCACAGCAGCCCCCCCCCCCCCCCCCCCCCACCACAGCCTCTGTATGAACCAGGTTCCCCAAAAGACCTTTTAAATCTCTGTTCTGTCATTTCAGTCTCCACTTCCCTGGAAAAATAAAACTTTGCCTCTTTATTTTATCTGTGCTTATCTTGATTTTATGAGCAGGTTTGGATTTTATTTCTTGGAGTGGAGAAGAATGAGGGAAGATTTGATCAAGATATTTAAAACTATGAGGGGGATAGAGAATAAATGTAGATAGGCTTTTTCCACTGAGGGCAGGTGAGATACAAACCAGAGGACATGGGTTAAGGGTGAAAGGGGAAAAGTTTAGAGGGAACATGGGGAGAGGGGCGAACCTCTTCACACAGAGAGTGGTGGGAGCGTGGAACAAGCTGCCAATTGAAGTGATGAACATGGCTCAGTTATAACATTTAAGGAGAATTTGGACAGGTCCATGTATGGGAAAGGTATGGAGGGCTATGCACTGGCTGCAGGGCAGTGGGACTAGGCAAAAGCAGGGTTTGGCACAGATTAAAAGGGTCCAAGGAGCCTGCTTCTGCACTAATGTTCTATCAGGTCTCACCTTACCTTCTACACTCCAGGGAGAACATTCAGAAGTACAAATTCTCACACATGAGTCTCTTTAAAATTGATGACACGACAAGCTTTATTTACAAGTCTGCAGAGTTGGACTCAACTGGCTTCTCGCCAAGTCAAGCCCTGATACATACAGTGCATTGATTTTTATACCTTTTTTGCTTGTCCTTCCCCTCCTCTTTAACACTGTTTTAATTGGTTAGTTTTTGCAAAATCATTCTAAGTACACTTGCATTTGTAATTATCATGTTAGTCACGTACACTACGAACTCTACACACACTAAATTCTGTTTTTCACTCTTTTATCAATCTTTGGCTCCTACATGTCTCTCTGGGACCATGAAAATCTCTGTTTGTTATAACATTGTCTAGCTGAACTTTTATGGTAAGCTCCCTGTCTATTCTGGCTTCCCCTTTTATGATTAATCATCACATTTTAACTTAAGCCCTTTTTAACCTAAATTCTCTATCTATAACAATCCACCCCTTTCTTTCTTTAAAATGTGTGTATTATTTCTGAATGGGGACCTTAACCCAGGGAAGAGAACCATCTTCTGATAAATCAATTTCGTGCTGAAGTAAAATTCTAACTGGGTCTCCCAGGCCCCCTGGTTGCATGGTCTGCTGGACCATCGAAATCACTAGGCTGCGCAGACAGGGAATAAGACAGGGCAAAACAAGCAGGAGGAACAAAACACCCCCGATGACCCACAATAAGGTGCGCCACCAGGTTCCTCCAAACCATTTGTCCAACCAATTTAATTTTGCGAAAGGATGCCAGGTCTGGACTGGTACATGGGACAAAGTGCGAATATTATCAGCGATTTTGCGAACGGCTTGGCCATTATCATCAATCTTTAAGCAGCAGTTAGTCAAATTAAGCTTTCCACATACACCCCCTTCTGTGGCCAGCAAATAGTCCAGGGCTAGACGGTTCTGATATATAGCAGAGCGCATCTGACCCTGCTGGGATGCAAGTAATTGCAGGGCTAGAGCTGTTTGGTTTGTAACAATCTCAAGGACTGCCTGCAAGCAAATAATGCGATTTAACATATAAATAGGAGTACGGTAACCCCAGGATCCATCTTGAGCCCATGTAGCGGGACCATAATATTTAATTATTCGTTCTGGAGGCCAATCATCTCCCCATTGTCCCAAATGCACCGTGCAAGAGCGGGGCTGACGGTGTAATGTATCAAAAACCTTCACTCCCAATTTATGACCGTGATCGTGGGGTAGGAGGAAAAATTCTGGGCGGATTATTCCCAGGAAACAAGTTCCACTCCATTGTAAGGGGAGGCGGGTATACGCTTTATCACCACACACCCAGAATAATCCATTTGGGGATACTCCATATCCCCGTTCCCAAACCCTTTTAAGAATGGGGTTTGATTGGTATGGTCCTGTGATGGTGGAGCTGCTACATTTCCAAAGCTGAAAACTGCTATTAGACAGGGGTAGGCAATCAGTCTTAAAAACAGTGGATAAGAACCAAGTCAGGGGTTTAGGAAACCAAGTGAAATTACCAGGCGAAATGCGGATCCCTACAGCCTTGCAGGGACTTTTTCCTACCGGGTACTTGCCAGCTCGTGAGAGGCAATAAAAACCGGAGGAGATGTTGGAAAGAGACCAAGTCTCTCTTGGCCTTGTTCGGTTAGTGGTCCAAACTCGGGAGATCATGGTCCATGAGTCGAGGGACTCCCCCCACCAAGGCCATTGCTCTGACATCCGTGGACCTCCGCAGACCCAACAATTGGTTACATTAAAAGTTCCTGCAATTCTAGTTGCAAGATCAACAAAAAGGTTATCTCCCCCAACTGCGTGGCCGAAACTTTCATGGCCATTTGGATGGACCCGAACCAAGTCCGGCTGCCCCAAAGGGGCAGGCACTCTCGAGTGTGGAGTGGGACTCTCTACCGGAACAGTACGCTGGTGTATGCAAAACCAGAGTCCATCAGGGCATGGTGGGCCTGACTCACCCTCCCAGGGCCAACCATTAAGAGGGAAAGGAGTACTATTAGGAATCTGTATATAATGACCCACATTACTTCCCTCTTTCTCCATACAAGGGGTATATGGATGTTGGGTGGTATTTTCTGTCCAGCATTTCTTAGGAACTGAGGTATGGGAAATGAAATTACCCTCCTTTCTTTCCCAAGTGCGGTCCTGAAAAAGGACTACTGTGTCTCTACACTTCTTACACTTCAGACCTGACAAAGACATAGGCAAACCAAGAAAAACCAAAGCATAGAACAATAACATTGTCAATCAGGTCTTTCTGCGAAATTGCAAAGTAAGAGGTTTGTCTCCAGGAACACAAGTCCAATCTGAGTCCGTATCAGGGTCCTGAGGCGCCTCTACAGGTCCCTTAAATCTGGATGCGTGCGTCCACCCCTTCTCTCTTGTTCGTACTGCAGCCTCTGTAGTCAAGAGAACTTGGAATGGATCTTCCCACTGTGGCTGGAGTTTTTCAGTTTTCCAGGTCTTGATGAGAATCCAGTCTCCCGGTTCCACCTTGTGTAAAGAAAAGTCTAGAGGCGGTGTTTGTGCCAATAGTCCCCTCTTTTGTAAATCTGTAAGAGAGCGTGACAGTGCCTGTAAATAGTTCCTAACAAAAATATCCCCTTCCCCCAAGGTGGGACACCCCTCAACTGTACTCCAGAAGGGAAGCCCAAACATCATTTCATAAGGGGACAACCCCACATCCCTGCGTGGGGCAGTACGAATTCTCAATAAGGCCAGGGGCAGACACTTTATCCAAGGCATTTTAGTCTCCACCATTAATTTTGTCAATTGCGTCTTTAGGGTTCCATTCATACGTTCAACCCTCCCTGAGCTTTGTGGATGCCAAGGGGTATGCAATTTCCAAGAGACCTGCAATGCATCACAAATCAATTGCTGGACTTTGGAGCAAAAATGTGGACCCCTGTCTGAGTCTATAGAATCCATTATACCATATCTGGGGATCACCTGCTCTAGGAGGAGGCGAGCTACTGTAGAGGCTGTAGCATTTACTGTTGGGAAGGCTTCCACCCATCGGGTAAAGTGATCTATCACCACCAACAGATACTTCCATCTTTGGACTTGAGGTAACTCTGTGAAGTCAATCTGGATTCTTTGGAAAGGGCGTATGGCCAACGGTTGACCTCCCATGGTACTCGTCCTCATTACCTTCTTATTAATTCTTGTGCAGATGTGGCAGTTCTGCACCTCCTGTTGGGCCAAGGTGTAGATCCCCTTACACACATATTCTCGAAGCACTGTGTCGCACAAGGCCTGGGTGCCCCAGTGGCTCTGATGATGCAGGTGTTTTAAAATATTGCGAGTTATTTCCTTATTTAGAACCATTCTTCCATCCGGTGTCTTCCATGTTCCATCAGGCAGCTGGCTTGCGCCCAGCTGAGCCATGTCCTTTTCTTCCTTAGCAGTGAAAATGGGAGCCTTTTTTATACCTTGTCTTATTGGGATTAAGGTCAGCAAATGGACTTCTTGTTGCATGGCTGCCCTTTTGGCCCCTTCATCAGCCAGTCTGTTCCCAATTGCGGTCGGGGTATCTCCCCTCTGATGGCCTGGTATGTAGACCACTGCTATTTCCCGGGGTAATGTCAGGGCTTCCAAAGTCAGAGTAATCATCTGTTCGTGTGCCAATTCCTTTCCTCTTGATGTAATCAGACCGCGCTCCTTCCAGATCTTACCAAAGGTATGCACTACCCCATATGCGTATTTGGAGTCAGTGTAAATTGTTCCAGTTTTCTCTGCCAGTACTCTGAGGGCTCTCTGCAAGGCATATAGTTCACAGGACTGTGCCGACCAGCTTCCGGGTAGCCTCGCGGATTCTACCACTTTCCAAGCATTTCCTTCTATTATGGCATACCCGCTTCTCCTCATTCCGTCAACACATCTGGCGGAGCCGTCAATGTAGAATTCATATCCCTCTCCCAGAGGAATATCGCAAAGGTCCTCTCGGGTCTTGGTCTGAAGATCCGTCAACTCGACACAGTCGTGCTCCACTTCTTCACGTTTCACTGCTGTATAAAAACTGAGCTGGGTTGCAATTATTATTCTTAGCAAACTGTAGATCTTCTCCGACCATTAAAATGGTCTCGTACTTTAATATGCGGGAATCAGTCAGCCATCGATGGGCGGTTTGTGTTAATAGAACACTCACAGAATGGGAGGTGTACACAGTCATCCTTCCTCCAAAAGTAAGTTTACGTGCCTCCTCCACCAACAGAGCAGCAGCCGCTACTCCCTGGATACACGTCGGCCATCCGCGAGACACTGGGTCCATCATTTTGGATAGGAAAGCCACTGGGTGTCGCTGACCGCCTTTTGCCTGCGTTAAAACTCCCACAGCTGTTCCTTGGTTATGAGTGACAAATAGCTGGAAGGGTTGTTTTAAAGAGGGCAGAGTGAGTACCGGGGCTCGCGTCAGGCGATGCTTCAAGTCCTCAAACCATCCCTTCTCCTCCTGGGTCCATTTCAATGGATATTCATCTTCATTTGTCAGCTTTTCATACATAAACTTCACCAACGCTGAGTAGTCCTCTATCCATAACCTACAGTAACTTAAGAGTCCCAGGAATTGTCTTATTTCCTTCTTATTACGGGGTAACGGCATTCTAGTGATTCCCGCAATCCGTTCAGGGGTAATCCGTCTCTGTCCTTTACTTATCTGGTGTCCCAGATATACCACAGTCCTCTCAACGAACTGTAACTTGTTCCTGGACACTCGCAGACCCTTTTTCCCCAGATAATTCAAGAGTCTAATTGTATCTCCCCTCATTTCCTGTTCTTTGGGTCCTGATAACAGTAAATCGTCCACATACTGCATCAGTTGGGAATCATCGGATCGTGGATAGTCCACCAGGATTTGTTCTAGCATTTGTCCAAACAGGTTCGGAGATTCAGTGAACCCTTGTGGCAATACAATCCACCGAAGCTGCCTCCGTCTACCTGTCCATGGATTCTCCCATTCAAACGCGAACATATCTCTACTTCCCTCTTCTAGTGGACACGTCCAGAAGGCGTCCTTCAGGTCGATAACACTAAACCACTCATGGTCTGGGGGAATCGGACTCATAATAGTATAGGGATTAGACACCACTGGGTGGCGGGTCTGAACAATAGCATTCAAACTTCTTAGATCCTGAACTAGATGATAGGATCCATCTGACTTTTTCACTGGGAGTATAGGGGTGTTATAGGGTGACATGCATTCCTCCAATAGTCCGTCTCGTATTAGGGTCTCAATTACCGGCTGTAGCCCCTTCCTCCCTTCCAAAGAAATAGGATACTGACGTTTCCTTACCGGCTGATGACCTGGTATTAATGTGACATGTAAAGGTGGGATGTCCAGACCTCCTCGATTTTCCTCCTTATACCAGACTCTCTCATCAATCTGCCGTTCATCCTCTTCCTTCAGAGCACAGAGGTGGACTCGCACTTCTCCGTCCCCGGGGAGAGCACCCAAACCTAGGAGAGCCTGTAAATCTTTTCCTAGGAGGTTAAATCCGGCCGACGGTAACAACAAGAGGTCCTGTACCCCTTCTCTCCCTTCCAGCTTCACTGTCACTTGGGGAATTATCGATACCATTCTGGGAGCCCCTTCTATCCCAGAAATTTTCAAATTGCTTTTTACAGGCTCGGTCCCGATCGGCACAGTTATTACACTACTTCGTTCCGCTCCCGTGTCCACCATAAACACCACCTCTTCTCCCTGGGGACCAATTTTTAGTTTTACCAAGGGTTCCCTCTTATACCTGGTCCCCAACATTCGGAACCCCTGACCCCCCTAATCTTCTTCCATGAGTTCGAGGGTACGCACTTCCCTCTTATATTGGGGGCATTCCCTCTTGAAGTGTCCTTCCTCGTTGCAGTAATAGCACTTAACGGGTCTCCGGGGTCTTCCCTCTCTTGGATATCTTGGGTTGCTTAGAGGAAGGTTTTGTTTCCTTTCCCCTCTGGACTCGGCATTTATGTCGAATAGTCTGTACCATAATCTTCGTTGCCCTCTTTTGACCTTCCTCTTCCCTCTGCACATATATTCTTTGCGCCTTTTTCAACAGGTCGCTCAGGGGTTTTTCATTCCAGCCCTCCTCCTTTTCTAGTTTCTTTCTAATGTCGCCCGAGGCAACAAGCAAGGGACTAGGAGCCGCTGAACTCAGCGGGGTGCACCACCTCCGATGTCCCTCTTTCTCGCCTCCTCCCACGGCTGGAGTGTAGATCCCGGACGATCCGCCAATTGTCAGAAGTACAAATTCTCACACATGAGTCTCTTTAAAATTGATGACACGACAAGCTTTATTTACAAGTCTGCAGAGTTGGACTCAACTGGCTTTCTCGCCAAGTCAAGCCCCGATACATACAGTGCATTGATTTTTATACCTTTTTTTGTTTGTCCTTCCCCTCCTTTTTAACACTGTTTTAATTGGTTAGTTTTTGCAAAATCATCCTAAGTACACTTGCATTTGTAATTATCATGTTTGTCACGTACACTACGAACTCTACACACACTAAATTCTGTTTCTCACTCTTTTTATCAATCTTTGGCTCCTACATGTCTCTCTGGGACCATGAAAATCTCTGTTTGTTATAACATTGTCTAGCTGAACTTTTATGGTAAGCTCCCTGTCTATTCTGGCTTCCCCTTTTATGATTAATCATCACATTTTAACTTAAGCCCTTTTTAACCTAAATTCTCTATCTATAACAGAGAACATTCTCAGACTATTCAATCTCTCCTTAGAACTCAAGCCCTCCAGTCCCAGGAACATCCCTGTGAATCTTTTCTGCCCCATTTCCAGCTCAATTACATCCTTCCACTGGCTGGGTGAACAGAAAAATGCACGATACTCCCAGTGACCATGGTGAGGAGGGGATGTGCCAGTGATGGCAGGGATAGTGGAGAAGGTTGGGACAACTGGAGTTCCTCTCAGAGTTCTGATTCACTGGTGCTGGCCTCATTCTTGTCGTTTCTGAACCAATGACCCTCTGACTCCCTCCACAGATGCTGCATGACCTGCTGAGTGTTTCCGCCATTCCCAATTTTATCTCCCCATTGCAGGAACCTCAGTTTTTTGGGTTTTTTTTTAGTTTCCTTTATGGCTCATCTTCCTCCCCCCACCACCAACCTCGCACCTCCCCACAGAGTGAACATTGTTCCTTCAGCCAGCTGTTTCTGTTAACACAGCACACCCTCTCCCCTCCACTCTTCCTACCTCCCATTCCACTCCTCACAGCACACCCTCTTCCCTCCACTCTTCCTACCTCCCCTTCCACTCCTCCCCACATTACCCTCTCTACCTCCCACCCTTCCCTTCGATTTTTCCCTCTCCTGCCTTGACTTCGCTCCCCTTCCTCTCCCTGATTCCTCCCATCTCTCCACCCTCTTCTCTCTCCCCTCTATTGTTCTCTTCTCCCCTTCTCTTCTCCCTGAACTCCTGCTGCTCCACTCCTCCCCACTGGCTCTTATCCTTCCCCTTTCCTCCATCCTTTCCCTCTATTCCTCTCCTTCCACCGTTCCTCCCACCCCCTCTGCTCGTCTCCCTCCCCACTCCTTCTTCCTCGCCAGCCCCCCCCCCCCCCACTCACACCACCCTTCCCTTCCCTCCTTCCCTTTTATGCTCTCCCTCTCGTGGGTGTCAGGCAGTGAAACTCACCCCCCACCTAGGATGGGGAACACGCCTCCTAGTGACAGACAATGAACCACCAACCAACGGAATAGCTCAGGGACAGAAATGAACACCCTCCCACCAAACAATAACCCTAGGGACAGGCAATACCCCCCACCCCCCACCATCACCACCATGACACTATCCCGCCCCCACCCTGTCTGGCCCCACAGGGTCAGTGTTCCACATTTCCGCCCACGGGGCGTGGGCCAGTCTCGGTGTCCTTCAGTGACCTTACCGCAGGGCCTGTGTGCCCAGGGGTCTCTTCCCCCGTATCTGCTCTCATGGAGATGGCCCCACAATGACCCAAGGTCTGACTCCGGCTCTGTGCCGCGGGTGTGACCCCAGGGTCTGTGTCAGGGCCCCGGGGGAATGTCCCCAGGGTCTGTGACTGGGGGGGGGGGATTTCCCCAGGGTCTGTCCCTGTTCCTGTCCCTGCAGGGGTCGCCAGCGTCTGTGACACCCACTCCCTCATTCACATGATCGTAACCGTGCTCCCACTACCTTGCCCGGCAACCGATGATGCGCATCGGCTCTATTCTTTGATTGGGCTGATGGAGGTATTTTTAAACACTTTTCCAAAGTTTCTTATCATCAGACTTCTGCCCAGACACTAATGACGCTAGGGAAACACGCAGTCTGATTGGAGCTACAGATGACGCAGACCAATCAACGTGCAGCATGACAACGCTCTGAGTTAGCAGTTTCCCGGTCGGCGCCGAGCAGAGTTGGACCGGATGCTGGCTCGGTAATTCGGGGCCACCCGGTCAGGGAAGGAGTCACGATGCTGCGTCTGCTTCTGATGACCCTCCTGTGTGGGGGGTCTCCGCAGGTGGGTGAGAGATCAATGGTCAACTGGGGCTGAGCCCCGCGTCGGTGGGGAGGGATCAGTCTGGATGGACACGGGATGACGGACCCCAGTAAGTGGGTTAGGGTCAGTCTGGCTTGCAATGGGGTGATGGACCCCGGTCATTGGGGAGGAGTCAGTCTGGCTGGACACGGGCCTGGTGGGGGAGGGGTGGTGACACCCCAGGACTGGAACCTGGTGGGGGAGGGGTGGTGACACCCCAGGACTGGAAACTGGTGGGGGAGAGGTGGTGTCTCCTCAGACTGGGCCCTGATGGGGAAGGGGTGTTGACCCTTAAGAATGGCCCCTTTGACATGAGTGCCAGTGACACTCAGGACAAGACCCTGGCAGGGGAGGGGTGGTGAACCAAACACTGGGCCCTGGTGGGGGAGGGGCAGTGACCCCAGCACTGGACCGTTGGGGCAGTCGTGGGAGCTGGGGGGTGGTCACTGCCCTTTCCCCACCAGGATCCAAAGCTGGGGGGGGGGGGGGGTTTCAGTCTTTTTCCTTCCAGGGCTCTGTGCTTGGGGTCAATGCCCTGTCTCCTCCAAGGCCCAGCGCTGGGGGTCAATGCCCCTCACCCCATTATGGTCTAGTGCTGCTGATCATTGCCTCTCCCCCAGAAGGGCTCAGGTCTGGGAGTCACCAACCTTACCCCACCAGGTCCCATTGTTTGGGGTCACCGCCCATCTCCCACCAGAGCCTCGACCTGAGTGTCACTGGCACTCGCGTCCAAGGGCCCAGTCTTAGGGGTCAACACCTCTCCCCCAAACAGGGCCCAGGCCTGGGTGGTCAATCCCCTCCACCACCAGGTCCCAGTCCTCAGTCACTGCCCCTCCCCCACCAGGCCCTTGTCCTGGGATTTTCCGGACCTCATGTCCAAGGGCCCAGTCCTGCTGGGTCAATGCCCGTCCCCCACCAGGACCCAGGTTTTCGCTCACCACCCCACCCCATCAGGGCCCAGTTCTAGGATTCACCACCCCTCCCCCACCTGGGCCAAGTTCTAGGGGGTCATCTCCCCTCCACCACCAGGGCCCAGTGCTGGGGTTCACCTCCCCTCTCCCACCAGGGCCCAGTGCTGGGGTTCACCTCCCCTCTCCCACCAGGGCCAAGTCCTGAGTGGTTCACCGCCCCTCCCACATTATGGCCCAGTCCTGCAGTGTCATTGCCCCTACCCTGCCAAGGCCCAGACCTAGGAGTCACTGCCCCTTCCCCCATCAGAGCCCAGGGCTGGAGGTCACTGCCCCTCCCCCACAAGGGCCCAGTGCTGGGGTGGGGGTCACTGCCCCAACGGTCCAGTGCTGGGGTCACTGCCCCTCCCCCACCAGGGCCCAGTGTTTGGTTCACCACCCCTCCCCTGCCAGGGTCTTGTCCTGAGTGTCACTGGCACTCATGTCCAAGGGGCCATTCTTAGGGGTCAACACCCCTTCCCCATCAGGGCCCAGTCTGAGGAGACACCACCCCTCCCCCACCAGGTTCCAGTCCTGGGGTGTCACCACCCCTCCCCCACCAGGTTCCAGTCCTGGGGTGTCACCATCCCTCCCCCACCAGGTTCCAGTCCTGGGGTGTCACCACCCCTCCCCCACCAGTTCCCTGTCCTGCGGTGTCACCACTCCTTCCCAACCAGGCCTAGTGCTGGAGTCATCACCCATCGGGCCACAGTCCTGGGCATCATTGCCCCTCCACCACCAGTCTGGGGATTACCTCCCCTCCCCTACCAGGGCCCAGTCCTGGGTGGTTCATTGCCCCTCCCACATTATGACCCAGTCCTGCAGAGTCACTGTCCCTATCCCGCCAGGGTCCAGACCTAGGAGTCAATGCCCCTCCCCCTGTCCTGGGAAACAGGCACTGGCTGTCCACCATATCGATGCCTTGTATAATCGTGTCGACTTCTATTGTCTCCTCTCAAGGTTGCCTGACGTGTTGATGGTTAAGAAGACGTATGGGACGCTAGGCTTCATTCATCAGGGGGTTGAGTGCTAGAGTTGAGAGGTCGTGTGGCAACTCTGCAAATCTCTGGTGAGACCACCCTTTGAATATTGTGTTCAGTTCTGGTCACCTCATTAGAGTAAAGATGTAGACACTATGGAGAGGGTGCAGGGGAGACATTAATTTAATTAAGACAGCCTTTCAGCCCATGAGCCCATGCCACTCGATTACTCCCAATTAACCTACAACCTCTGTACGCTCTTTGAATAGTGGTGTAGGAAAAGTTTAAACCACTTCTGGAAAAGTTTCAGAAGTGCTAAATGTCTTTAGAATTCGGGCATTAATTATTCAGCTGGGGAAAGGTATTTCTACACGTCTTCTTGCTACACCATTTTGCCACACCTTTGGGACCCCAGCTCTTTGTAATTTTTCTCATTCCATAGAGAAAAGTCCCAGCTCTTCTTACCTGCCTCATACGACTTCATTT
This sequence comes from Narcine bancroftii, assembly GCF_036971445.1. NCBI lineage: Eukaryota > Metazoa > Chordata > Chondrichthyes > Torpediniformes > Narcinidae > Narcine > Narcine bancroftii. The sequence continues at coordinate 190,817,911 of NC_091470.1, forward strand.
CCAGTCCAGGCCACATCCTGGTAAACCTGGTTGGGTGGCACAGTTAGCATCGCAGTCAGTGCAATGTTATAGTGCCAGTGATCGAAACTGGGGTTCGAACCCTGCCCGACCTGAAAGGAGATTGTATGTTATCCCTGTGTCTGGGTTTTCCCCAAGGGCTCGGTTTCCTCCCACTATTTAAAAAGCATATAGGGATGGTCGGCTAATTTGGAATAATCGGGCGGCATGGGCTCGTGGGCTGAAAGGACTTGTAACCGGGCTGTCTTAATTAAATTAATATCTCCCCTGCACCCTTTCCATAGCATCTACATCTTTACTCTAATGAGGTGACCAGAACTGAATACAATATTCAAAGGGTGGTCTCATCAGAGATTTGCAGAGTTGCCACATGACCTCTCGACTCGAGAACTCAACCCCCTGACGAATGAAGCCCAGCGTCCCATAGGCCTTCTTAACCATCAACCTGTTGGGCAACCTTGAGAGACATATGGATTTGGTCCCAAAAGCCCCTCTATTCTTCCACACTGTTAAGTATCAGAATCCGAATTTACTGTCATGAACAAGTAATGAAATCTGGTGATTTGCAGCGGGATCATAGAGCAAACATTCATATTTTAACCATCTTACAACATTACTTTAACAATAACAGAGCATGGAAATTAAAGCAGTGTCTGGTTCATTGATCAGTGAGGAATCTGATGGCAGTGGGAAAGAAGCTGTCCTGGTGCCTCTGAGAGCTCGGCTTTAGGCTCCTGTACCTTTTACCTGATGACAGCTGAACGAAGAGGGCCTGGTTGGGGACGGTGGGGTGGGGGTGGGGGGGTGGTCTTTCAGGATAGAGGCTGCTTTGTTAAGATATCACCTCACGTAAATGTCCTCGATGGAGTGAAGCCTTCATTAGAGGGCAGATAATAAGCTATGTGACAAAGATGGAAAAAGACTACAATCAGGAAATAGAACAGCTGAAAAGGTAAATAGTAAGTACAGAAAAGGAACTAGTAAAAAGTGATGATATAACGAAAAGGAGAGAATTGGCGGACAAAAAAATAAAATACGAAACATTACAAATGTATAAGGTGGAGAAGAACATAATGAAAATAAAGCAGAAGTATTATGAGCTAGGAGAAAAAACGCACAAAATACCAGCCTGGCAACTTAAAACAGAACAAGTTAAAAGAGTAGTATTGGCATCAAGGAAAAAGGACAAACAAATTACATATAACCCAACAGAGATCAATGAAAACTTTTAAGGAATTCTATGAACAATTATACTGAACTGAGAACGAAGGGAAAGAAGACAAAATAGAAGAGTTTTCAGCTAACATTGAACTTCCGAAATTCCAAGAGGAGCAAAACAAATTGATAAAACCATTTAAAATAGAGGAAATACAGGATATAGTAAAAAAGCTACTGAACAATAAAATGCCTGGAGAGGATGGACACCCAATAGAATTCTATAAAACATTTAAAGAGTTATCAATTCTTCCTCTCCTGTAAGTAATGAACCAGATAGAAGAAACACAAAACTAGCTGGATTCATGTAAAACAGCAATAATTACAGTAATACCAAAGATGGGGAAAGATCCACTAACACCAGCATCATATAGACCAATATCTCTACTTAATTCAGATTATAAGATAATACCAAAACTATTAGCAAACAGATTGGCTGACTGTGTACCAAAAAATAGTAAAACTAAATCAAACTGGATTTATTAATAAAAGACGAACAACAGACAATGTCTGTAAGTTCATTAACTTAATCCATGCAGTACAAGGAAATAAAATACCAACAGTGGCTGTTGTTTTAGACGCAGAGAAAGCCTTTAACAGAGTAGAATGGAATTATTTATTCAAAGTATTACAGAGGTTCAACCTACCAGAGAAATATATTTATTGGGTAAAAGCATTATATAAGGGACCATTGAAAAGGTGATAGTAAATGGATAGATATTGAACCAATTTAAATTAAGCAGGTCCACTAGGCAGGGATGTCCACTATCTCCCTCACTGTTTGCTTTAGCAATAGAACCATTGGCAGAACTGATAAGAACAGAAAGTAAAATAAAGGGATAATATAAAGGAGAAGGAATATAAAAATCAGTTTATTTGCAGATGACATCATAGTATACTTAACAGAACCAGAAATATCAATAAAAGAACTACATAAGAAATTGAAGGAATATGGAGAAATATCGATGTACAAGATCAACGCAAATAAAAGTGAGGCGATGCCAAATGAATAATGCGGATTACACAGAGTTTAAAAAAGAATCACCATTTAAATGGCAAAAACATGCAATCCAATACCTAGGTATTAGATTAGATAATAACTTCCGTCGCGCATGCAGCCATCTTCAGCGCAAACTCCGGGAGATCCAAAATGAGTGGTGGACTAGCCTCGCCAAACGAACACAGCTCAGCGCGGACATTGGCGACTTCAGGGGTTTCTACGAGGCTCTAAAGGCTGTGTACGGCCCCTCACCCCAAGTCCAAAGCCCGCTGCGCAGCTCAGACGGCAAAGTCCTCCTCAGCGACAAGATCTCCATCCTCAACCGATGGTCAGAACACTTCCAATCTCTTTTCAGTACCAACCGCTCAGTCCAAGATTCCGCCCTGCTCCAGCTCTCTCAACAGCCCCTAAGGCTAGAGCTGGATGAGGTTCCCACCCTGGATGAGACATATAAGGCAATCGAACAACTGAAAAGTGGCAAAGCAGCAGGTATGGATGGAATCCCCCCAGAAGTCTGGAAGGCTGGCGGCAAAACTCTGCATGCCAAACTGCATGAGTTTTTCAAGCTTTGTTGGGACCAAGGTAAACTGCCTCAGGATCTTCGTGATGCCACCATCATCACCCTGTACAAAAACAAAGGCGAGAAATCAGACTGCTCAAACTACAGGGGAATCACGTTGCTCTCCATTGCAGGCAAAATCTTCGCTAGGATTCTACTAAATAGAATAATACCTAGTGTCGCTGAGAATATTCTCCCAGAATCACAGTGCGGCTTTCGCGCAAACAGAGGAACCACTGACATGGTCTTTGCCCTCAGACAGCTCCAAGAAAAGTGCAGAGAACAAAACAAAGGACTCTACATCACCTTTGTTGACCTCACCAAAGCCTTCGACACCGTGAGCAGGAAAGGGCTTTGGCAAATACTAGAGCGCATCGGATGTCCCCCAAAGTTCCTCAACATGATTATCCAACTGCACGAAAACCAACAAGGTCGGGTCAGATACAGCAATGAGCTCTCTGAACCCTTCTCCATTAACAATGGCGTGAAGCAAGGCTGTGTTCTCGCACCAACCCTCTTTTCAATCTTCTTCAGCATGATGCTGAACCAAGCCATGAAAGACCCCAACAATGAAGACGCTGTTTACATCCGGTACCGCACGGATGGCAGTCTCTTCAATCTGAGGCGCCTGCAAGCTCACACCAAGACACAAGAGAAACTTGTCCGTGAACTACTCTTTGCAGATGATGCCGCTTTAGTTGCCCATTCAGAGCCAGCTCTTCAGCGCTTGACGTCCTGCTTTGCGGAAACTGCCAAAATGTTTGGCCTGGAAGTCAGCCTGAAGAAAACTGAGGTCCTCCATCAGCCAGCTCCCCACCATGACTACCAGCCCCCCCACATCTCCATCGGGCACACAAAACTCAAAACGGTCAACCAGTTTACCTATCTCGGCTGCACCATTTCATCAGATGCAAGGATCGACAATGAGATAGACAACAGACTCGCCAAGGCAAATAGCGCCTTTGGAAGACTACACAAAAGAGTCTGGAAAAACAACCAACTGAAAAACCTCACAAAGATAAGCGTATACAGAGCCGTTGTCATACCCACACTCCTGTTCGGCTCCGAATCATGGGTCCTCTACCGGCACCACCTACGGCTCCTAGAACGCTTCCACCAGCGTTGTCTCCGCTCCATCCTCAACATCCATTGGAGCGCTCACACCCCTAACGTCGAGGTACTCGAGATGGCAGAGGTCGACAGCATCGAGTCCACGCTGCTGAAGATCCAGCTGCGCTGGATGGGTCACGTCTCCAGAATGGAGGACCATCGCCTTCCCAAGATCGTATTATATGGCGAGCTCTCCACTGGCCACCGTGACAGAGGTGCACCAAAGAAAAGGTACAAGGACTGCCTAAAGAAATCTCTTGGTGCCTGCCACATTGACCACCGCCAGTGGGCTGATAACGCCTCAAACCGTGCATCTTGGCGCCTCACAGTTTGGCGGGCAGCAGCCTCCTTTGAAGAAGACCGCAGAGCCCACCTCACTGACAAAAGGCAAAGGAGGAAAAACCCAACACCCAACCCCAACCAACCAATTTTCCCTTGCAACCGCTGCAATCGTGTCTGCCTGTCCCGCATCGGACTGGTCAGCCACAAACGAGCCTGCAGCTGACGTGGACTTTTTACCCCCTCCATAAATCTTCGTCCGCGAAGCCAAGCCAAAGAAAGAAAGAAGAAGAATTTATGCCACCTATACAAATTAAATTATCAACCATTAATGAAGAAATTACAGGATGACTTAGAACATTGGAATGAATTGCCACTAACACTGATAGGAAGGGTAAATTGCATTAAAATAAATATCTTCCCAAGGATACAATACCTATTTCAATCATTACCAATTCCCTTAACAGAGAAATTCTTCAATGAACTAAAGAGAATAATAAGGAAATTCTTATGGAAAGGGGGGGAAACTGAGCATAGCACTAGATAAATTAACAAAATGGTACAAACAAAGTGCAGCTACCAAGATTTAAAATTAAGGTATCTTAGCAGATTTTTATTAAACAAGGGAAAAATCAGATTGGACCAAGATAGAGCAAGATAAAATATGGGAGAAGGTACCAGAACATATACTTTACAAGTGGGATGAAAAACTGGTGTAATATAGAAGTTCACCAGCACTGCACCATTTACTCAACATATGGAAGAGGATTCACATAGAAAGGAAAAAAATACCAACTACCAAAATTATTATTAATGCAAAATCATCTAATCCCTTTCACAATAGATAACCTTTCCTTTAGAGAATGGGAGAGAAAAGGAATCAAAAGAATAGAAAATTGTTTTTTGCAAAATAATTTATTATCATTTGAACAAATGAAGTACAAATATGGAATAACTCATGGTACAATGTTTGCATAGCATCAATTGAAAGCTTATTTAAAGGATAAATTGGGAAACAGACTGAGATTACCAGAAGGAAGCAGCTTTGAATAGGTGATTACAGACACAATGATAATTAAAAGATTTATAACAAACATGTACATCAAGCTGCAAGAGAAAGAAAAGGATGAAATAAGCTATAACCCCAAACAAAATGGGAAAAAGATTTAAACATAAAGATAAAAAATGAAATATGGGAAAAGTTATGCTCTGGAACTATGAAAAATATAATAAATACGAGGTTACGCATGATGCATAATTGGTTACACGGGCTGTATAACACGCCCCAAAAGTTAAATAAATGGGATCCAACATTATCAGATAGATGTTTTTGCTGTAAGAAGGAAATGGGAACAACAGTACATGCAATTTGGGCATGTGAAGAAGTTTTGGGAAGATCTCAATCAGGTATTAAATAAAATCACAAAAAGCAACATACCAAAAAATCCAGAGATCTTTCTTCTAAGTAATATAAGAAGTAAAGAATTAGGCCTCAAACTGGATGAAGAGCAAAAAAAGATTTATTGTGATAGCCTTAGCTATAGCAAAAAAATGTATAATGTCAACCTGGAAATCAGAAGAGAGCCTGAGAGAACAGCAATGGTACGTGGAAATGAATAAATGTATTCCATTGGAAAAAATAACATATAATTTAAAAAATAAAGTCATATTATTTGAAGGAACACAACAGAGAGGGCCTACCGCGGACCTCCACCCCCTAAAATGATAGAATGAGAAGAAGACGAAATGAACTGATCCAGTGTGTAAAAGTAGATGACATGATTTTCTTGTTTATTTTCATTGTGTGATGACATTGTATTGTATATGTTGAACATTTAATGGATTTGGAGGGGGGGGGGTGGGAAGGAGGGAGGGAAGGGAGGGGAAAAAAGGGGAGAAAATGCCACTGTGTATATTGTAAGGTAAAACATCATGAGATGGGAATGTGTAAGGAGTTACCCTGTACAGGGCTGTAACAAGATGTGAATGCATCCTTGTACTTACAAGATAAGAGAGACATTGATGGATTGAGAGGCAGGAAGCTAGCAGGGAAAGGATAGCAACAGTTTTAGTCATTGGACAAGTAATGATATGATGATGTTCTAAGCATGTATCCAAGGGTATAAAAAATCACCATTTTGCTGATAACGGCAGAATGCATTCTCCGACTAACATGGTTAGTTGCAAGTGTTACAATCCGGTAATAAAGAACAAAGAACCCTGTTTTCGACTCAGTCTGGTGTTTGTCTCACTCATTCATGAACAAAGCAGACCTAACAATATTAAAGAGGGAAATGTTTGTGTGTATTTTGATTAATATGGTTAATAGTGTGAAAAATTTTTTTTTAATCTTTTTAAAAGATTGATTCGTTGTAAAATCAGAGTCGGCGTAATAATGTTAAGATAGTAGGTCTACCAGAAGATATTGAAGGAATGGACCCTAAACAATTTTTACGGAAATGGATTTCAGAAACATTGGGTTAAGAGGCTTTCCCAGATGGATTGGAATTAGACCGAGCACATAGAGCAATAAGGAAAAAACCTCCACGGGCAGTTCTTATTCGTTGCCTGTGGGATCAAGATCGAGAGATGATTTTAAGATGATCAGAACCCTTTGATGATTCAAAGCAATAGGGTTTTTTTTAATGCCGATTTGAGTCAAGATGTTATTAGGAAATGCAAGGAATGTAATGCTACCAAAATGGTTCTGTGGAAGAAGGGGTATAGATTTGCTTTTAGATGCATGGCTGTTTTGAAGGTGTTCTATGGAAATTTCAGGCTCAATTTTTTTTGAAAATGAGAGCGATGCTTTAACCTTTGCCAATTCCTTACCAGATAATCGGACCAGTTCTAAGTTGCAGAAGCAGTCGAAACTGCAGGTGTATTTGAAGAACGGGAATGGGAATGGAAAGAAGGCATCAGAAACTCAATGATTGATTGATATAGAAGATGATCAAGCTGATCACAGAATGGAATCTGTGGGCTGAATGTCATTATTTTATATATTTTTTTGTGGAAATTTGTTGGGTTGGGGGGGGGTGGACGACTCTGAAACTTCTGAAGTCATCCACCACTCATGGTTCTGACCGCAACTGGTCTATAGAGCGGGTACCACTAAGGTGTTTTTTATTCTGTATATTATTTTTTAATATTTAGTTTAGGGAGTTTAATTTTTTTTAGGTTAGTTTGTAGTGTTTTAAAGGGGCTTTTTTTAAGGAGGTTTTTTAATTTGTACAAGGATTAGCTGTGTTGGGTGCCCCTCTAAGGGGAAAAAAATGAATAATTTGAATTTTGCAACATTTAACGTTAAGGGCCTTAATCATCTGATAAAACAGAAACGAGCAATGGATTACATTAAAAATTTGAAGGTTGATATTGCTTTCCTACAAGAGGCTCATTTGACTGAGAAAGAACATTTGAAGTTGAAACATAGGTCATGTAATTTCATTGTCTTTTAATTCTAAGGATAGAGGGGTAACGATTTTGATACATAAAAAAATTACCCTTTATCTTGGAACCATTCTCTGCCACTGCAGGTGGGGTGTTGATGGTTAATTGTAAAAAAAAATTTTCAGAAGCTTGGATTTTGATGAATGTGTATGCTCCAAATGAAGATGATGAAGAATTTGTAACTGAAACTTCTTTGAATTTGAATCAAGCAAATGAGGAAATTTTCGTAGGAGGGGATTTTAATTGTTGTTTGGACAAATCTCCAAAAACTGTGGGGTGGGGTGGGGGGAACTAAAATGGCTAAAAGAATAGCTGTATTAATGAAAGATTTGAATTTGGTAGAAATTTGGAGACAATTAAATCTGACTGAAAAAGATTTTTCATTTCATTCTGCCTGTCATGATTCCTTCTCTTGAATGGACTTATTTTTGGTTCAGCACAATTGCAATGTAGAATTACTCATGCTGAATATAAAAGTAGGATTTTGTCCATTCACTCTTTACTGTTAATTTCTTGTACTGGTCCTGAGGTGGTAGAAACTGCTTATTGTTGGAGGTTTAATGAGATGCCATTAAAAAAAATCTGAATTTATTGAATTTGTTAGGAATAACATTACATTCTTTTTGCAATCAAATGAGGGTTCAGTACGGAATAAGTTTATTTTATGGGATGCTTTAAAAGCGTATTTAAGGGGTCAGAGAATTAGTTATTCAGCAAGAGTTAAGAAACAGTATTTGGTGGAGAGTCAAAATTTGGAGAAAGAAATAGAGGTGCTAGAGAGGAAATTTCAAGGAATTTGACTGAAGATAATAAGGCACAGCTATCTAAACTGAAAATGTTATAATAGTTTGCAAACTTATAAGTATGATAAAATGATGCAAAGATCAAAACAACATTATTCTGGGTTAGGAGAGAGGGCCCATAAAGTTCTGGCTTGCCAGTTAAAGACTGAACAAGCTTTGAGGACAATAAATGCAATCAGGAGGAAATCAATGATTACTTATAATCCCCAGGATATTAATGATGAGTTTTGTACATTTTATCAGGATTTATATACTTCTGGCATGAGTCAGGATAAGGAACGGATTGAATCTCTCAGCTAATTTAAATTTACCTTATTTAAATGAGAAAGATGTTAATGAATTAGATGAATTTTTTACTGACATGGAACTTAAAGAGGTATTGCAAACTATGCCTAGTGGGAAATCTCCAGGAGAAGATGGATTTACAATGTGTTTTATAAAGAATTTTATGATTTATTACTTCTGGTATTTACGGATGTGCTTAAACAAGCTACAGATGTGGGTTCATTTCTGGAGTTTTTTTTTCTAGGGCATTAATAACAAAGAAGGACAGATACACTTTAAAAATTGTTCATATAGACCGATTTCTTTATTGAATGTGGATTACAAGATTGTAGCAAAGGTATTAGCTAACAGATTGGCTAAATATTTACCACAATTAGTAAATGTAGACCAAGCAGGTTTTATTAAGAATAGGTATTCAGTCGATAATACTACCAAATAGATTACAATACTTAATACATCAAGACAGCAACTCAACCAACCAATGAGAGTAGTGCTAGATGCAGAAAAAGCTTTCGACTGTGTTGAGTGGAATTTTTATTTAAAATACTAGAAAGATTTAAATTTGGACCACTCTTTGTTATACACGAATCCTTCTGCATGGGTGGTGACAAATGGAGAGGTGTCACCTGCATTTAATTTGTCTAAATAAACTAGACAGGGCTGTCCATTGTCACCAGTCTTATTTGCATTGGCTATAGAACCACTGGCTTAAGCGATCAGACAGGGTGTTGATTATTAAGGGAATTAAAGAATATAAAATTAATTTGTTTGTAGATGATGTGTTGATATATTCAACATACCATAGAAATTCTTTAGGGCCATTACAAAATTTGTTGAATCAAAATGGAGAAGTTTCTGGTTACAAAGTTAACTGGGATAAGAGTGAGATACTACCAATATCAGATGAGGATTATTCAAATTGTAAACAGCTTATGAAGTTTAGATGGACTAATAAAATTAAATATTTAGGTGTAACAGTAGATAGAGATTATCAGAATTTGTGTATGTTAAATTATGTAACATTATTAAATAAGATTAAATTTGATTTGAATAGATGGAACTTTGATTGGGAGAGTAAATTATATTAAAATGAATATATTTCCTCATATTCAATATCTTTTTCAATCTATTCCGTGTTCTATACCAAAAATATTTTTAAGGAATTTAATTGTTTTTATGGCTAAGTAAATTGTCAAGAGTTTCTCTGCAGAAGTTGACATGGAGATACGAGTTAGATGGACCAGAACTGCATGCAATATTCTAAATTTGTCCTCACCAATGTCTTAAACAACCTCAACAACATCCCAACTGTGATACTCAATTCTTTGATGAATTGGCATCCTAGCCTTTATAAATCAATTTAATTTATAATTTCATCAAAGGACTCAATTAGTCTTTTACAAAGCCATGTTGACTGTCCCTGAGAAGACGACTTGTCCAAATGCTCATAAATCCTGTCCTTACAAATCCACTCACATAGTTTGCACAACACTGATGTTAAGACTCACCCGGTCTAGAATTCCCTCGATTGACCCAATTACCTTTTTTAAACAAGGGACCACATTGGCCAGTCTCCAATCCTATGGCACCACCCCAGTGGACTCAAAGATCAGAGCCAAGGCCCCAGCTATCTCTCTCCTCTCTTCCCACAGAAAACTTGGGTATATCATGTCCACGCACAGGAACCTATTAATCATAATTTTTTAAGAAGATCCAGCTCTTCCTCTTTCCTCATCTCAATGTGGTCCCACACACAAGTTTGTTCTGTTCTGACCTCACCTTGATCATGGTCCTGTTCTCTGGCGTATACAGAAGCAAAGAATTCATTTAGGACGTCCCCAACCTCCTCCTACTCCAGGCACATGTTGCCACCTTTACACTTAAGAGGCCCCACTTTAATTCTCATAATCCTTTTGTTTTTAATGTTCACAGATTACCTTGGGGCTCTGCTTAATACTACATGCCAGGGCCTTCAAGCTATCCAAAGTAATTTCTTAAGTTCTTTCTTGGCTACGATTTCATTCTCATGAGCCCTTCTTCAAAAATCTAATGTTTGTTTCCCTCTTCCCCATAATTCTTAGACACACCAGAAAATTACTGCCCCATCTATCCCTTTTGTAGTCAGATGGTGCCAGTCAGTATTTGGGAAGTTGAAGTCTCCCATAACAACAATCTTGTAATTTCGGCACCATTCCAAAATCTAATCACTAATCTATCCCAAGGGCTATTTGGGTGCCCAGAGACAACTCTCGGTACAAAGATTGCTCCTTTCCTGCTTTTGACATCCACCCACACTGACCCCATAGCCACTCCCTCCGTAGCAGTCTTTCTCAATCATTTTTTTCCACTCACATCCCACCTTTAAGTGATCCCTTATGAAGAACAGCACTGACGGCCTCCTGTGCCATTGCTCCTCTGTGATTCATAAGAGATTGTTAAGGTGGGATGTGACTGGGGAAAAAACCAGTTGAGAACTATTGCTCTATAATGTCCTCCCTTTCAACAGCCATGATACTATCCATAATCAGTAATGCTTTTCCCCTACCCCCCACAGACCTCCCATCATATTCTTTATAAAACACCTAAACCCCAGTTCCTGCATCAACCAATCCTCTCTCCTTCCACCAGCCAAGTCTCTGTATCACAAAATCCAAATTCGACATCCTGGTCCACTTTTCGTTCATCTCCTTTATTCCTAATACACCCTGTATCAAAATAGACACATTTCAAAGCCTCCAACTGACTACATTTATGCTTCCTCCCCTGCCTGCCCTTCATCACTAACCAACAGCACATTGAATGATCCTTTCCACCTTCTGTCCTATTCTCTGCACTTACATTCAGATTCCCAACCCCCCACACCCCCCCCCCCCACCCAACTAGTTCAAACCCTCCCCAACAGCTACAGCAACCCTGCCCCCAGGATATTGTTCCCCTCCAGTTCAGCTGCAGCCTGTCCTTTTTGTACAGGTCAAACCTTCCACAGAAGAGATCCCAATGATGCAGAAATCTGAACCCCTGCCCCCTGCACCAACTCTTCAGCCACACATTCATCTGTTGCAACTTTCTGTTCCTACACTGTCTGGGACGTGGCACAGGCAGCGATCCCAAGATCACCACCCTTGAAGTCCTGGTTTTCAACTTATTTCTGAACTCTCTTCAGGACCTCATCCCTGCTCCTATCGATGTTATTGGTCCCCACGTAGACCACGACATCTGGCTGCTCACCCTCCTGCTTCAGGTTGCTGTGAAAATCAGAGACATCCCTGAACCTGACACCTGAGAGGCAACAAACCCGCTAGGAACCTCGATCTCGTTCACAGAGCCTCCTGTCTGTTTGCACAACAAGTGAATCCTCAATGACTATGGCTCTCCTCTTGTTCCCCTGATCGGATTTGGATGTGTTTGTGGTAGTTGTTTTTGTGGGGAGGGGGCTCCTCTTTTTAACCGGTCTGGTTAAAGTCCCCGGTGGTGACTGAGAAGGCACCACGATTCACATGTAATGTTTGTTGATCACGATGTATAGTTCCTCCAGTGGTTGCTTAATGTTTGCCTGCAGAGGGGTGGAGGCTGCAGTCAGGAAGATGGAGGAGAGGTCCCTCGAGAGGTGGGAAGATCAGCACTTCAGCACTAGATGTTCCAGATGGGGAAGAGCTTTGGGGCATGATTGCCAGGTCTGGGCAGCACGGAGGGTTGACCATACAGTGGGCATTGCCACCTCTTCCTTCACTGAGCACCCCATCCTACCCATGAGATTTTGGGTGGCAGCTTCTGTCTGAGTGGCTGGGTGAGGGTCAGAGTGCACCAATATTCCCCCTTTAACTTCTGGTCAGATGTTGTCACCCTCAGGCCCTCAGTGTCATTCTCCAGAGACTGGAAATTGGATTCAAGGATACCAAGGTAAGAAGAGGAGCACAGGCCCCTACCTTTCAGTATCACTGGACTCCAGCGACCACCTTTCCAAAGTTTCCTGGAGCTGGATTTACTGATCTCATGAACTGGCAGTTCATTAAAAGACTTAAAACCTTTCTGGCTTCAGTAATGTTTTTAGGATTTGGGACATGGAAATGGTGAGAAAGTATTTCAGTTCCAGTAATAGACCTTGCATTTTGGGATCTGATACATGTTTCAGATATCCAGGGAACCGATACATTGTTTCCGATGGCCAAGGGTGTGATACATTATTTTCTGATGGCTGGGGTTCTGATACATTGTCAATGATGGTCAGGGATTTGATACAATTTTTCCGATGGTTGTGGGTCCAAAACATTATTTCCGACAGGTAGGGATTTGATACATTATTTCTGAAGGCTGGCTGTCCAATACATGGTCTGTGATGTGTTACAAAATCAAACCAGCAATCACAAAGAAGGAATATCACACAGGGGTAAAGATGAACAATTGCTTTTTTGACAAAAATTCACCTTCAAACTTTAATTCAAAATCCCCCCCATTTATAACAATGCCCATTGGTTACTATGCAAATTTCTATAACTGTAAAAACTAATAAATTCCCCAGCCTAAATAGAACATATGCAATTAAAGTCTAAGTTATATTTCCAACCAGCCCACAGAAAAACTTAGACACAAAACAAACACAAGACTTACAAAACTTCAATCATAAACAAAGATCATAAACAAAATTCAGTTTGTTTGGTAAACTGAGGCCAAAAGATCTTGTGTGTGTGTGTGTGTGTGTGTGTGTGTGTGTGAGAGAGAGAGAGAGAGCACAAAATTCAAAGTTGCTGCAGAGAGGAACCACTGGCTTGGTCCAGATCCTTCTGGCGGCCTTTGGAATGTTCATCCCTTTTAAAATGCCCAACATTCTAAACTGTCCTCTAGACCATGACTCATGCTCTGGGCCTCCTTCCACTCCACAGCACCACCACCCAGTGGTGGTTTATCTTCCAAGTCCAGAAATTTCTAGATCATTTTCTGCACATGCCCAGTCCGTCTATCACTCTCTCAGCAGTCCACCTTCATCTTGGCTCTCTAAGGCAAACTGTCACTTTTTAACATAAAACCATGCAACACATAGGTCAATACACAACACAGAACTCTGTAACAGATGGCTGGGGAGGGGGGGAGGGGGAAGGGGGGGGAGGGGGAGGGGAAGGGGGGGGAGGGGGAGGGGGGAGGGGGGGGAGGGGGAGGGGAAGGGGGGGTCCAGTACATCGTCTCCGATGGCCAATGGTCTGATACATTGTTTCTGATGACTGGAGGTCTGACATTGTTTCTAATGGCTGGGGGGCGGGGGCGGGGAGGGCGGGGGGCGGGGGACGGGGGGGAGGGTGGGGGACGGGGGGGCGGGGGATGGGGCGGAGGGGGAGGGGTCCCAATACATACTTTCCAATGGCCATGGATCCATTTCATTGTTTCCAAAGGCAGGGGATGTGAATTTCATTCTTCTGCTCTCTCTCTAGTTTGATGATGTCCTTCCTATAATTCAGGGGTGAAAATTTCACACAGTGTTCCCAACTTGGCCTTACCAATGCCTTGTCCAACTTCAACATGACAACCCAAATCCTGTACTCAGTACTCTGATTTATGAAGGCCAAATAACATATTGTTTATGAAATTGTTCCAATTCAGCTTGGCATTTAATATGATTGTTCCCCAGAGGCTGGTGGAGAAGCTGTCCTCACTGGGACTCACACCCCTCTTGGTAACTGTATTCTGGACTTCCGAGTCTGTCCGAGTTGGCAACAGAGTGTTGAGCACCGTCACGCTGAGCATCGGCGCAGCCCAGGGCTGAATGCTTAGTCCACTCCAGTTTATGCTACTGACCCACAATAGCATCACCAGATCTAACTCCAACAGCATCATCAAATTTGCAGATGACACAATAGTTGTCAGCCTCATCAGCAACAACAATGAGTCACACCACAGGGAAGGGGGTAGCAACCGGAGTCCAAACATGGACAAGACAAAGGAGATGATCATGGATATTAGAAAGACCAACCTACCTCCACTCCACATCAACAACTCTGAAGTGGAGAGAGTGGAGGGCACCAAGTTTCTTGAGTTTACTTAATGAGTGAACTAACATGGACACAAAACATTTCATTTGTCAGGAAGGTGCAACAGAGACCTCATTTCCTGTGAAGACTGGAGCAGGCAAGGCTATCAGCCACCATCCTGTCAACTTCCTTTAGGAGCTCTATGGACAGCATCCTGGCTGGCTGCATCACAGTGTGGTACGGTTGCTGCAGAGAAATGCATTGGAGGTCAATCCACAGGTACATAAGAGTGGCAGAGAGGATCACTGGAGTCTCCCCCCCCATCCCCCATCCCCCATCCCCCATCAACATGATCTACTGGGATCATTGTGTAAAGAGGGTGTGCAAAATAATTGAGGACCCATTACACAGAGGTGGTGGGGGGTGGATGAGGCAAATACTGTTGCAACTTTTAAGAAACATTTGGATGGATACATGGATAGGATGGGTGGAAAGGGATATGGACCAAACACATGCAGATAGGATGAGTGTGGATGGGACACTTGGCCTGGGGTGGGCAAGTTGGGCCAAATTCCCTCGGGAGGTGGGAGACTGGGCACTTCGACACCAGATGTTCCAGATGAGGGGAGGGGCCTGGGGCAGGATTGCCTCATGTGGGCAGCACAGAAGGTTGACCATGCAGTGGGCACCGCTGCCTCTTCCTTCACTGAGGACCCCATCGTGTCCATGTGATATTGGAAGGCAGCTTCTGTCTGAGTGGCCGGGACCAGGGAGTTGGGAGTGACCATGTATCTGTGCAGCAGTGTGTGCAGTAATTCACCCCGATCCTCTGGTCAAGCATTGTTTCTCTCAGATCACCAGAAAAATAAAGAGAAGTTGGACATTTGGCCCATCAAGTCTGCTCTGCTAATCCACCCTGAGTGAAACCGTTCTCACATCTAGTTCCAAGTTCTGGCCTTTTCCACATATCCCTTGATACCTTGATGCCTTGACTAATTAGATACCTATCCAGCTCCCTCTTAAATTCCCCCAATGATCCAGCCTCCACAGTTGCATATGGTATTCTCCAGAGACTGGACATTGGCCCCAAGGATACGAGGGAGTGCAGATACCTGCCTTTCATAGAATATAGAGCATAGTACAGCACTGTGGACAGCAAGTACATGATGTTTAAAAGGTGTTTGCTGAAGAAAGTGAGTGGCCACCACTGATGATCCACCCAATGTTACAGCTATCCACTCACTGCCCGATCTGAGGCATCTCTCGTTAACGACGGGGTAAGTCTGGATCCGGGTGTGCCAGGAAAGTGGCTTTGGAGATGGCTGTTTTGGTTTCCACAATTGCCTGGAGTGTCTCCACAGACCAACTGGGCTCCTTTTTACCTTCCTTAATGAGTTCAAAGAGAGGCCGCATGATGGCTGCTGCTCCAGGGAGGAAGCAATGATAGAAATTCTCCATTCCAAGGAGTTCCTGCAGGACTGTGGGCCTGGGAAAGTTCCGAATGACCTTGACCTTGTCAAGCAAAGGCGTTGCTCCTTCACTGGAGATGCAGTACCCAAAGAAATCAATGGAAGACAAACCGAACTGGCACTTGGACAGGTTGATGGTTATCCTGAAATTCTGCAGCTGGGCAAACAGGCATTTTAAATGTTCTTTGTTGGTCCTGGCATCTGGTCTGGCAATAAGAGTGTCATTCAGGTCCACGAAAATCCCCTAGCCACTACGTCCCTGAGGTGCTGGAATGTTCAGGCTGTGTTTTTCATCCTGAATTGCATTCTCAGGAACTCAAAGGCCAAATGTAATTATGGCCATCTTCTGGACGTTGTCCTGGTGCACCAGGATTTGGTGGTAGCTCTTCACCAGATTGACTTTGGAAAAAATCTGGGCCCCTTGAGGTCGTGCGGCTATGTCCTGTATATGTGGGATGAGGTATCTCTCCAGTACTGTTGCATCATTGAGCCTACAGGGGCACCAGCCACTGGTTCTTTGGGACTATGTGTAGTGGTAAAGCCCATGGGCTGTTGTTATGGCGGGCAATTCTCAATTCCTCCATCATGGCAAACTTGGCCTTGGCTTGGAGGAGCTTATCTTGGGGCAGTCGACGTGCCCGTGTGTACAGGGATGGTCCGGTGGTCTCAATGTGGCATTACACATCATGTGCTGGTTCAGCATCATGGAGGTTGGGGGCCAGAAGAGCAGGGAAGTCAGCGAGGAGTGCGATGTACTCGCTTTGTTCAAGATTGTGGACTCCCAAAGGACGGAAAGTGTGTTGGCGCCGGGTGAGAGGGAAAATCCTAGAAGGTGGTGGCGTTAACCAACTGGCATCAGTTGAGATCGATCAGGAGATCGTTCACCTGGAGGAAGTCTGCTACCAGGAGATCCTGGCCTACTGAGACAATGGTACAGTTCCATCTGAAAACGTTCCTGGTGTGAATGGTCACGCAATGTGTCCCATAGGTGAGGATGGTTGAACCATTGGCAGCTTGTATGGGTAGGCCTCTGGCATTGTCCTTCTGCTCAAAGTATATGGTCGGAACTAGGCTGATTTCTGTGCAAATTTCTATCAGGAATTCCTGCTGGGCCTTCTGGTCGCAAAGGTAAAGCAGGCTTTTACTGGTGCCAACCACTGAGGCCGGCTTGCTCATTTCCCTGCATCGGTCTGGGTTTGTTGCCTGTAAAGGTGCAGGGTGGTACACACCTCTGGGCATTGCGGCCCCACCAACGGTGGTAGTAGCAGTACTCTGCTGTTTTGTCGCTGCTGTCGTCATGTTGTGGCTGAGGTTTGTGCTGTTGATCCCACTGTGCAAATGGGCTGCACGTGGATGGAGTCAGGTTGTGGAGTGTGGAAGAGCCTGTCAGCACCAAGAGGTGCTGTGGCGTGTTAAGAACGCAAACAGCCCGTTTGTGCCAGCTAAGTTCAAATGACTAGAGCAAAAACCTTTTAAACATCATGTACTTGCTGTCCACAGGTGGGTTGTTGACAACAGGGTGACTTTTGCTGTTGTGGCGGGGTCCAGGTCACTGACCACGTGCCAGAACTTCGTGTCCTCGGCTGTTTTTTCTCGCAGGGCGAACTGTGATTCTGCAAGTTGCAACCAACTACGTGGCTGGTTTGACCAAAATGGCAGAAAGTGGATGGTTACGGCATAAACTGCAGCAGGAGCTCCATTGGTGGCGGCTGCTTCGGCTATGGATGAGTTGGCAGGACTCATCTTGCTGTGTGTTGTGGGTTCTAAAAATGTTAGAACCTATTCGGGGTCAACTGTGTAGCACTGCTCAAGGCAGAGCTTCTGAAATAAATACTGTCCTCACCAAGCAAGTAAACCAGTAGCTGCCGATTATTCAAACCACGCGCATTCCTTTGGGGGAGGGGAGGGGTGCAACAGGCTCATGGGAATGATGTCATAATCCTGCTGGGAGGCCTGGCTGTTCCCCTGGCAATGCGTTCCTGCAGCCTGGAACTTCTGCGCAGTGGGGTGAAAGCCTTTGTGCCTTGCTGCGCTAGCTGTTTACGAGGGCAATTCAGCTCATCGTGTGCAGGGTTGACCTGGCCCGCTACAACCTCATACTTATCCAGATTGAACTCCAACTGCCAATTTTCAGCCCAACTCTGCATCCTGTCTCTATGCTTTTGTAACCCACGACAAACTTTAGCACCATCCACAACTTGTCCAACTTTCATACTATTCACAAACTTACTGACTCATCTTTCCACTTCTTCGTCCAGGTCATTTATGTAAAAATAACACAAAGAGCAGTGATCCCAGAACAGATCTCTGCTCAGTCTTATCGGATTCCAGCTACTACTGGTCCAGAGTTTCCTGGAGCTGAATTTACTGACCTGATGCGCTGGCAGCTCATTTAAAGGACTTAAAAACCTATTGGCCTCACCAATGTTGTTTTTAGGATTTGTCCCAGGCTTTGCTTGGTCCTGAAACAGTTTGAAATCCCTTCAGTTCCAACGACAGACTTGTTTTCTGGGGATCTATATATTGTTTCTGATACATTGTTTCCAATGGGCAGGGGTCTGTATGTTGTTCCAGTGGGCGGGGGTCTAATACCTTGTTTCCAGAGGGTGGGGGTCTAATACCTTGTTTCCAATGGCCAATCACAAAAGCCTGTCTATCAGGCACTGTTTGGTGTTTTTATTCTGGTTTTGGGAGATTTCATCGTGAGTTTAATTTCCTAAAACATTACAATTTTCTGTCTTCAACACAGATAATACGACGGCCTCTCCTGCTTCCTTGTGTGGGGAATGCTGCAGATCCACTCCTGTCTGAGCAGTTCCCCTTTATCTATATCAGTGGCTCTCAACCTTTTTTGCCCAAAGCCCCACTTTAATTTTTCAAAAAAATGTATCCCCACCAATAGTGGAAAATTTTTTTTCTCCCATCAGGATGGCCTCTCCCCTGGTTCTGGAATCGAAGAAGGATGTTGCCACCTAGTTTCCCCACCCCCTCTTCAACTTTACATGTTCTTGATTTATAAGGTGGGTTTCCTGTCTAAATACTAAATCTGCCACCAATTTTTTTAGGTGTGCCAAAACTTTCTTTTCTTTTCTCTTAATCCCATTCATGTTGAAACTTACAAATTTATTTGTCTTATCCATTACCGCATAGCCCTGTCATTACTTTCCTTCCCTTCCTTCTTTTCCCCGATATTTATCCTCTGTCCTGCTTATCTGCTTGGACCTCTGGTGCAGACGACCGTGCTCCAAACAAAACCTACACAAGCTAAAAAAAAACTAAAGCCAACAATTCAGAAAAATATACCCCCAAATAATGCCCCCCACTTTCTCCCCCCTAGTCTACCCTTTCCCTTTGGGCACCAACACCTAAGATATTAGTGCCAACTCCCCCCACCATTTTGGAGTGTGCCTATTATACCCATCTATCTCTTATGCTATTCCCTCCACCTTTTCTTTGAGCTCCCCATGTTAATTCTTCATTTAGCTTGAACAATCCTATTTAAACAATAGCAGAGTAAAACATTCCCCTGCACCATATGCGCTACGTGAAGTGTGAAAAAAGAATGACACACACACACACACTGTTCAGTTGAGGTCAAAGACTGATTTATTGCTCTGCCAGCTCTGTTTATCTTCAGTCCCTGCCTCTGATGACGGGAGTGATGTCATCACAGCACCAGCCTCTGATTAGCCGGTATTCCTGGTGTTGCCCACTGTTCAGTCACGCAGGACGATGGCTCTGTATGGCCCCTCGTATGGCCATTGGAGGGGTGCTCATTGTAAAGGTTAAAATCTTGTGTTTTGATTCTTAGTTAATTTTGTGCCTGACTCTTTAAGAGAACTGTTGTTTGTAATGTTACCATAGTGTCTATGATGTAACATATCGTAATATGCGCCCAGGCTAATGGCTTGCTTTCATTCTACAAGATGTGAAGGAAGCACGAGCAAACTAAATGTTTCTTTCAATTTTTATATCTCCTTAAATACCATTTTGTATTTCTTTAAAAGCTTTTTATATAATTTTTATCTTTATATACATTTTATATCTATTATACACTAAATACTTTGTTAAGCATCATTATGAAAGTCTTAATGTGAAGCTATGCAAAATGTTTATCCTTTTTATCTACATAAAGTAACTGCCACAGAGTTTGGTTTGTTGTATTAAAGAGATCAAAATTTAGGATATTGTAGCTCATGCTTTGGAAGATGATACTTTGAAATTAGGATATATATGAATAAGGAAAGTGTCATTTGCACATCCATCACCTTGAATTAACAACTTGATTTTTTTTAAAATTTAATTTCTTACACTATGAACCATATCAATCAAAATACACACAAACATTTCCCTCTTGAATTTACACAGTGGCATTTTCTCCCCTTTTATCCCCCCCTACCTTCCCTCCCACCTCCAAACTCATTAAACATTCAACATATACAATACAATAAAACCATTAAACAATGTCATCACACAATGAAAATAAACAAGAAAATTGTGTCATCTACTTTTACACACTGGATCAGGTCATTTTGTCTTCTTCTCATTTTATCATTTTAGGAGGTGGAGGTCTGAGGCAAGCCCTCTCTGTTATGTTCCATGTACAGTTCCCAACTTTGTACAAATAATGTGACTTTATTTTTTTAATTATATGTTATTTTTTTCCAATGGAATACATTTATTCATTTCCATGTACCACTGTTGTACTCTCAGGCGCTCTTCTGATTTCCAAGTTGACATTATACATTTTTTTGCTATCATAATAAATCTTTTTTGTGCTTCATCCAGTTTGAGGCCTAATTCTTTACTTCTTATATTACTTAGAAGAAAGATCTCTGGATTTTTTGGTATGTTGGTTTTTGTGATTTTATTTAATACCTGATTGAGATCTTCCCAAAACTTTTTCACATTCTCACATTCCCAAATTGCATGTACTGTAATTAACAACTTGATTTAAAACTAAGAGACATCCATGCTGTAATAATAGAATATTTCAGAAGTCTGGCCAGACACCTGTGACCTTTAAAAGAAAGCCAGAGCTCTGGAGCAGAATTGGCAGGAAGCCCAGAAAAATGTTATTGTAAACATCCAGATAAGAAAGGTTGTGTACAGACCACAAAGGCAACTCTCTTAAAGGGACAAGTAGGGTACAAAATTTGTTTACAGTCCAGAAGGAACCAGGAGAAGCCAGGGCAGAAGCCAGGCTGCAGTGTGAAGAACCCAAGATGGAAAAGAAGAAGTTTCATTGGGCTAAAGACCTCGAGCCAACAGCTCCTCTCAAAGAACTGTTTGGTTGTGAGTTGAGCCAGCAAGGCGGATGGAGGTTGGAGCCAGTAGCCAAAGAGGAAGCGGCTTCAACAGGCAAGAAAGAACTGTCAAAGCCCTGCAGGCCTCATTAGCTGGCTTTAAGATTAGTGGAACTGGAATAGATGAAAGTATGTTGCAAAGTCCCATTGGTGCTGCAGCAAGTGACATGCAAAAGACTCAATCACTGGTATCTGAAAGTTCAGACATGAATCCTGATGATAGTATTTCCAAGGTTATGAGCACAGGAAGATCTTTAAAGTCTTCAAAGGCATCTGGAGCAAGTACAGCTTCACATGCTTCAAGCATATCAGCTATGCATGCTAAGGTGCAAGCAGACTCAGCTGCTCTCTGTGCACAACAACAATGGTTGGAGAAAAGATATGCTTCAGAGGGTTCAAATCAAGAAACAGCAAGAAGAACAAAATAGATTATTGAATAGAGAAAATAAAAGACTAGAACTCGAGGAACAACGTGCTATGAATATGTCAAAGTGAAGGCATTAGATTTGTCACTCAAGGTGACACCCAAAGGATAGCACATAACCTTCCAGCAGAGCCATGGGTAACATAGCCACAAGAAACAAATATACTCGAGCAAGGAGCCACAGGCGTCGCTGCTGATTCTCAAATGACAATGATCAATTCTATGGAAAGAGCTGACGACATTCAATCTCTCCAGAGTGCACAACATAAGGAGGGTATTTCAAAAAACTTCAACCATTGACATCACTTCTTGTTGCTGGAGAACCAGCAACAAGACAAGGATCTCCATCAATGCCATCACTTACATACCAAGGATTCCCATCAATGCCATCACTTACAAGTAAAGGTCCTACACTATGGCACCAGTTCAAGATTCGTTTTCTCCATTCACCTCAAGACAACCAGTCTCAAGCCATGGTGGACAAGACAATAAAATATCACTCATAGCAAAACAAAATGAAATCTCTGCTCTGTTAGCACAGCAACAATTTTCATATGGTTTATCTAAGAAGGAAATTCCAGTTTTTAATGGAGATCCATTGCAATATCTGACGTTCATGAAATCTTTTGAACATCACATTGAAAATAATACTAAAAACACTAAAGATTATCTTGTTACGAGGCCAGAGGACCCAAAAACCCAGCAGCAATAGATATTCACCATGACAAAGAGTTACTTAAACAAAAGTTGCTTTTAATGATCCTTGAACATGAAAATAGAATCAAATTTTAACTTATCTCTATTGACTCGCTTAACCCCCTTTTAATTCTAAGTGCAGGTGTGTGCAAGTTTAGAAAGGTTCTTTGGTTCACAGTCCAATCTCGCTGGTTGCAGGCAATTCTTATACTGCGCACAAAAGTTAACATTAAGAAAGTTCACCAGGCTTTGGTGCTTATCAGGAAGGTTCTTATTAGTTTTCAGAGAGAGAGTTTTCTTGATCCAGGACATCCACAACTGATTCCTTTTTAATCAGCCACTCCAGTGTCTTGCTGATGAAACTTGCCCTCTTCAGGGTTCTCCAGGTGTTTTAAACTCTTTCTTTCAGGTCACCACAGAGTTCCTCTCTGTTTCACCTATTCCAAGGGTAACACAAGACAGCCAGTCCTCTCCTTTGACCAAGCCATCTTCCAAAGCTTGCCAGCTTGTCCCTCTGGAACCGATCTCTCTCTCTCTCTCTCTCTCTCTCTCTCTCTCTCTCTCTCTCTCTCTCTCTCTCTCTCTCTCTCTCTCTCTCCCACTACTACTCTCTCTCTCTCCCTCTCTCTCTCTCCCACTCTCTCTCTCTCGCTCTCTCTCTCTCTCCCCTCCAACTCTGAGAGCAAAGCCTGTTCTTTTCTCCTCTCTCCCTGCAAAGATCACATGACCTTCCAGACAGTAAATTCTGGTTTCCAGACAAAGTTGCCACTGCCTGTTGTTACATTTGTTGCCTTTTGCAAACAACCGTCCATTCTGAGTCTGAGCTCTTTTGCAAAAACTCCTGCAAAACTTTTGTGTTTTAAAGTGTTTGTGTGTGACCTGCTCTAACAAACCTTTCCCAGTTTATCTCCTAAACACCTCTATATACTCTGTCACAGTCTTTATTATCTGGAACAGTATCCTGGAGGACAGGTAGAGGAGTTAGTCAAAAATTGCCAATATATGAATCCAGAACAAGGTTTCAAAAAGGCAAAAGAATTATTGCATCATTATTTTGGCGATGAACATAATATTCCTGGGACCCACATAGACTAGATTCTTTCTTGGTTAGCAATGTGAGGGATACTGGAATGTAAGGAGTCCAGAGATACTGGAAGCAAGTGCCAATTAAGAATAAAGTATTATGGGTTAACTTAAGGTGAAGGGATACTGGAATGTTAGGAGTCAAGCAAGTGCCAATTAAGAATAAAGTATTATGGGTTAACTTAAGGTGAAGGGATACTGGAATGTGAGGAGTCAAGCAAGTGCTCATTAGAGATTAAGTATTATGGGTTAAATCAGGGTGAAGGGATGCTGGAATGAGAGGAAGGGTTGTAAAAGTGAAATAAACTAAGGATCTTCAAAACAGGATAACAAGTAGATAGCTTTAGCAAGTCTTAGGGATTGATTAATGAGTGAAGAACAAAGACATGATACTTCTCTGGCTAACAAGTTTGCAGGAAGACACATAAACTGATAAGAAATTAGAAACCACGTGGGCAGAATTACCTAATGCTAAACCAATCCAGGAGGCAGAAGAATGTTGGGGGGAAGGTATCTCTGTACTGAAATGAAATGTATAAAAGTTGGGTGAGCCCCAGTGTATGTGTGTATTCCCAGGGTAAGGGGAAGCACCCAACTTTGCATTGTTGTAATAGTATAATAAAAGTTATTTGTTCTCAATTTTTGTCTCGAGCAAATTCTGTGAAGGTACTTCTGTTTCTCACAAATGGGGGCTCGTCCGGGATCCCACTCCCTCCACTGACAGAGTGCCCAACGACGAGGGTAGGTGCACCCCGGCTGATTCAGCTGGACTCACGGACGGCGGGTGACTTGTCAGTGGACGAAGCGAGTGATATCCGAGAAGAGGCATTGAGAACAAACGACGGGAGGATGTTAAGGAAGCGCGCTAGGAATAGCTACTGGATCCCGGTAAGATAAATTTTACTTACCTGTTAGTATGGGAGGTGTGAGTAGCAAGGGAAATAGTCCTAAGGAAGGACGGGACAATCAGATAAATAAGCAAAGTCCGTTAGGATTAATGCTATCTGATTGGGGTGCGGGGAAAACCCGTGGGAAAGACAAACAGACCATGGTCAGGTATTGCTGTCTGGAATGGGTTAAAAAAACCCGATAAAAGGGAATTCGGTATATTGGCCAAAGCTCGGATCCGAGGATGACTGGATGTGTCAGGCACTGAACATCTGGCTCTATCAAAATCAAAGAGATAATATTGAGAGCAGAGAATATGCAACCTGCTGGCTCAGGGGATCATTTGATCAACTGGTTTTGAATGAAAAGGAATGCAAGAAAGATAAGGAACCTTTTGTCCCTGAAACACAAGGATGGGATGTGTTACATTCCCTTCCTCCACCTTATGCTCCTGCTATGCCGGCTCCTATCTCCCCCCCCCCCCCCCCCGCCCCTCCTATGCTCTACCCTTCTGCACCTTCCCCTCCTCTCCCACAGCTAAAGAAAGGAGAAGAAAGTAGGGGTGGTATGATGACCCTTCACAAAGTACTCGATTACCACCTCTATTGACAAGAGAGAGAGGCGACTTTAATTGAGAGCAGTGTGAGACCCTCAGGGAAGAAAGGGCAGAACCCTTTGATTCATTTCCCAGAGAGCAGGAACCTAGACATTATAAAGGAGAGGATAAGCCAGAAACTAATTGGATGAGATCTTTACGGGAAGTTCCCATGGGAGGGGTGACTCGGTTTTGTAAATGTGCCCCTGACTAGTCCGGAGGTGCGTTATTTTAAGAGAGAATGCCCAATGCAAGCCAGGGAGACGCGACCTTACGGACTGATGTGTTGGAATATAGGGGTTAATTAATCATAGAAAATATGTAGAATATATGCTTATGTACTATTCAGTTTGTATACATGAATCCAGTACTATGTAACAATTTAATATTTACCTCATGGTGAAGGGAAAGAGTAATGTAAGTAAGGGGCAGCCACAGTATGTAGCAAAGTTGGCTGATTACAGTAGGTTTAGAATTGCCTGCTCCCAAGATACAAAAGAGAGAATATGTATGAAACAATTTAGTAGGAATGTTAAGGCAAAAGGAGGTGTTGATTAGCATAAACAAAAAGAATCCTGACAGAGACTGTCAGAAACAAAGAGAATGGAATCAGTAAGAAGCTAAGACAGAAGGAGGTGTTTAGTAGAACAGAAGAATATGGCCAGATGAGAACAAAGAAATAATTAGAAATATCTGGGGTATGAATTGATTTCTGATCAAAACAACAGGATATTCTGACCTTGAGGATTAAAAAAAGATGGGAGCTCTACACCCCAGATAACTGCAGAGCAGGAAATTACTTGTGATAAATCTGATGCAAGAAATCTAGCAAAGGAAGCCAACTTTTGTTCTGTATAAGGTTGATCTATATAAACTGTAGAGACCGGTCAGTGGAGGTCAGTCTTGGGGAATAGCTCACTGTGCAGGTGACCTATGAACTAATGACTGAACCAGAGCTCTGTTAAACTTTATTCTTATGCTGTGAAATAAACTGATTCTCCTATCACTTCATTTAACGAACATGCTGCACTCAGACTACACATAGACTAAATTAAGGGTAGGGTAAAGCCAGAGTCAGACAGATGGAAGCAGATTATGAATAGGGGGGGGGGGGGTCACGGTTCTCAGTCAATACACACCGTGGGGCTGCACGGAGAACCATTGGTAAATTTAAGCATAGAACCCCACAGTGACAAGATGACCTTTTTTTTAGTAGATTCTGGGGCAGCCCGGTCTAGTATTTTACAACCACCCGAGGGTGTTAAGATAGAGGGGTCAGTGATGATTTCGGGAGTAGGAGGAAGAGACTTTACAGTCCCTGTATTAAGAGATGTAAGAATGCAAATGGGAGAAAAGATAATAACAGAGGATATTTTACTAGTTCCTCAAGCTGGGGTTTGCTTGATGGGACGTGATTTACAGGACCAATTGGCTATCGGTACCAGACCACAGGGATCAGGTATCGGGGTTCAATTTTATGTGCTGATAGAGGAGGATCAGAAAATAATAAATCCTAGAGTATGGGTGAAAAAAAAAAGGAAATAGAGGAGGGTTAGATGTTCCTCCCCTGCAAGTTACTTTAAAAGATTCTGAACAAGTAATTAGACGAAAACAGTATCCAATTCTTATGGCTGGCCGAAAGGGGCTGCAGCCAGTAATTGACCAGTTGGTGAAAGATGGTATACTCGAACCTTGTATGTCACCTTTTAATACTCCAATTTTACCTGTCCAAAAACCAGACGGTACCTATCGATTAGTGCAGGACTTGAGGGAGCTGAACAAAATTATTCTCACCCGTCACCCGGTTGTACCTAATCCCTATACAATAATGGGTAAAATCGATCCACATAGTAAATGGTTTAGTGTGATTGACCTCAAAGATGCTTTCTGGACCTGTCCGTTAGCAACAGAGAGCAGAGACATGTTTGCCTTTGAATGGGAAAATCCTTTTACTGGACGCAAGAATCAATATCGGTGGACGGTCCTTCCCCAGGGCTTTACAGAATCACCAAATTTATTCGGTCAGGTCTTAGAACAAATACTAGATGAGGCTCCTCGGAGAGAGAATTGTCAGTTGATACAATATGTTGATGATTTGTTAATTACGGGAAAAACATATGAATTAGCTAAACAGTATACTGTTGGACTTTTGAATTTTCTGGAGAATAAGGGTCTCAAGGTGAGCGAATCCAAATTACAATTTGTTCAATCAAAAGTTAAATACTTAGGTCATCTGGTAAGTCAGGGAATTAGGAAAATAAGTCCAGAGAGGATATGTGGTATATTACAGATCCCCCCCCAGAATGCCCAAGAACTTAGGAAATTCCTTGGTTTAGTGGGATACTGTAGAATCTGGATTGAAAATTATTCTAGTCTGGTCAGATTTCTCTATGATAAACTCACAATTCTAGGGGGCGAAGCTGTTGTCTGGACAGAGGAAGAGATTAAAGATTTTAACTTGGTGAAACAGTGCCTTATTAGTGCCCCAGTGTTGGCTTTACCCAACGTAAATAAGCCATTTGACCTATATACCAATGCGAAAGGAGGTGTAGCCACCGGAGTACTAACACAAGAGAGGGCAGGCAGGCTGTAGACAGCCAGTTGCTTTTCTGTCAAAAGTTTTAGACCCTGTTTGTCGTGGTTGGCCAGAGTGTGTGCAAGCCATCGCAGCCACTGCTATTTTAGATGAGGAAGGACAAAATATTTTGTTTGGTGCCCCGATGATAGTTCACACCCCTCACACAGTCCGCAATATTCTCTTACAACATGCTGGAAGGTGACTCACAGACTCTAGAATTTTAAAATATGAAGCGATCCTAATGGATAGGGATGATTTGACCCTGATTACGAATAAAGAACACAATCCAGCAGCTTTCTTGGTTTCTCCAAATTCTGACAATACCATAAATTAGTTAGAGCATGTATGTACAGAGATCTTGTAATAGATTTACAGACCAAAATTAGAGATGATTTAAGTGATGAGCCTTTACAGGAGGGTGAAAGGTGGTTTATTGATGGATCTTCTCGTGGCATTGATGGCACTCGCTATAGCGGGTATAGTGTAGTGGATGGGAAAGGAGTGGTGATTGAAGCCTTCCCGGTCATTGGTTAGCAAAATCTTGTAAATTGTATGCCCTCTGTAGAGCTCTCCAGGGTCTAGAGAACAAGGTGGGCACGATCTACACAGACTCAGAGTATGCTTTTGGTGTAGTGCACACCTTTGGGGAGATCTGGAAAGAGCGGGGAATGATAACTGGAAAAGGACAAAAGTTGATCCATGAAAACTTAATTGTCCAATCTCTAGATGCTCTTACATTACCTGAGGAAATAGCTGTAGTTCATGTACGGAGCCATCAAAGTGGTGACAGTCCTGAAGCACAGGGGAACAGACAGGCAGATGCAGCTGCCAAACAGGCTGCGCTCACGGAGATAATAGACATGCAGCTGTTACTGCCCACCCCTGGAGTATCCTATTCATTCTATTAAACTTGGTGATTGGGTATATGTAAAAGCATGGCAAGATCACCAACTAAAACCTGTCTGGGATGGCCCCTATTGTGTACTTTTGATTACAGACACTGCAGTGTGAACGAAAGAAAAGGGGTGAACTCAAATACAACGAATTAAACAAGCTGCTGATCCATGGACTAAAGACATTGATAATCTACCCTCCACCGGGCGTGCTGTCCTTCATCCTTCTGATCTGAAAGTTACACTACACTGGGAAAAAGTGCTGTAATGTTGTTTTTACCATTTACTGTATTGTTTACTTGTTGGTTCCCCGTTTTTGGGACATCCCTAAATTACTCACGATGTATTAAGTCCTCCTGGAATAGGGGCAGCAGAGGTGACAATTATTTACCTTTAGAATGTAGACAGGGCATAGATATAAAGTATAGTCATAGTGGGGTATGGGTTAATAATATAGGATCCCAACATGGACCAGGGGAACACAACGGCTCTAGAGGAGTAGATTTGATTTGTATTTTGGCCTCTACAGGTATTAAAGAGAGGAGTTTTAAAGGGATAGCACAAAGGAGATGGTGGGACAAAGACAGACAGAATGGTAGTCAGGATTGTACATGTGGCAGAGATAGAGTTAATACATATGCTAATGTTCACAGACAGGCTGCAACTCACAGGCTCAGTGATACTTATGCTAATGTTCGCAGACAAGCTGCAACTCACAGGTTAAGTGACAAGAAACACCCCTCCCCAACTTGGTCTCCTGTAGAGCATCCTTTGGGTCACACAGACATTCGGAATGTTAAAAAAACCACCACTGTAAGGGGAGTTCCAGCTGTAAACGAAGTAAGCTGCTCCAGAATACTAAAGCTGCTTGGCATTTAAATCGTTTAATCAGACTCCAGGCAGCCTTGGAGATCATCACCGAACAGATAGCAATGGCCCTGAATTTAGGGGCTGAAGAAAAACGACAGATACGAGCCACAGTTCAACAGAACCGCCTGGCTCTCGATTACTCGTTGGCTGCTGAAGGCAGCGTTTGTGAAAGACTGGTTAAGGACAATGCTCACAACGGTCAGGCGGTTAAAGACACTTCTTCAGGAGTTCGAAAATCTTCCCATGCCTAGGTTCAGACGGGGCAACCTTGGTCCGGTGTGGGATGAACTAGACTTTTTATTGGTAACTGGAGTCTGATATCCATAGCCCTTATAGCAGCTGGACTCACTATTCTGGCCATTATGGTGCTCCCCTGCCTAAAGACTTGTGTGCAGTGTTTAATCCAACGGGCCCTTCGGCAGGTCACTACAACCCAAATGATGTATGCTTCCCAAACTCCGTCTGATGATGCTGAGGCCGCAGTTCGTTTACTCACACGCTGGGAAAAGGACCAAGCTTAACAGAACACTACCGAATGGGGATTTACTAAGCGTAGCTAAAGAAAAAGGGTGGATTGTGAGGGATACTGGAATGTTAGGAGTCCAGAGATACTGGAAGCAAGTGCCAATTAAGAATAAAGTATTATGGGTTAACTTAAGGTGAAGGGATACTGGAATGTTAGGAGTCAAGCAAGTGCCAATTAAGAATAAAGTATTATGGGTTAACTTAAGGTGAAGGGATACTGGAATGTGAGGAGTCAAGCAAGTGCTCATTAGAGATTAAGTATTATGGGTTAAATCAGGGTGAAGGGATGCTGGAATGAGAGGAAGGGTTGTAAAAGTGAAATAAACTAAGGATCTTCAAAACAGGATAACAAGTAGATAGCTTTAGCAAGTCTTAGGGATTGATTAATGAGTGAAGAACAAAGACATGATACTTCTCTGGCTAACAAGTTTGCAGGAAGACACATAAACTGATAAGAAGTTAGAAACCACGTGGGCAGAATTACCTAATGCTAAACCAATCCAGGAGGCAGAAGAATGTTGGGGGGAAGGTATCTCTGTACTGAAATGAAATGTATAAAAGTTGGGTGAGCCCCAGTGTATGTGTGTATTCCCAGGGTAAGGGGAAGCACCCAACTTTGCATTGTTGTAATAGTATAATAAAAGTTATTTGTTCTCAATTTTTGTCTCGAGCAAATTCTGTGAAGGTACTTCTGTTTCTCACAGCAATAAAATCAGAGGACACAAATGATTTACAAGCATATGCAATCTTTCTGAGAGGATGTTGTAATGCAATGGGAAGTAGTGTACATTTGCAAGAGCTGAATTTGCTTGCTAATTTGTCAACTATTATAAACAAATTTCCTTATAAGTTAAGGATTTATGGAGAGCCAGAGTTGCAGAACTTAGGATTCTTTCCGGAAGGGGCACCATTTTTGAGGATGTTGCACAATTTTTGGAATGGCATGTACCAGTTCTTAAAGATGTAAAGAAGTCTAAGTTATCATCTCACCAGAAACCAAAGGGAAGTATCTTTGTAACTGCTGTGTCAGATACAAGCACAAGAAAGAACAAGGAAACAAAGGAGAAGGAAGGTCAGACTGTTCGGGGAAGCTGTTTGTATTGCGAAGATAAACATGCTTTAGAAAGATGTTCACAGTGGGGGAAAAAAAAATCTTATGACAAGAAATTAACCTTCTTAAAGAAGAATGGAATATATTTTGGCTGCTTGTGCAAAGGACACATCAGCAAAACTTGGAATAAGAGACTCAGTTTTCCTTTTTATATTTCTTATCTTTTTCTTGATGGAGATGCCAGATGTAGTTCATGGTTTTGTGATGCGAGAGGCCCAAGAGGAGGGGCAGAGGGGAGTTATGAATTTTGTGAATTTAGTATAACGGCAAATAGTAAAACGTTGATTTTTTTTTAAAGTTATAATGTTAATGGGCATAATAATCTGATAAAAAGAAAGAGGGTGTTTGCTTCTTTGAAGAAATTTAAAGTCAATGTTGCTTTTTTACAGGAAACCCATTTATCTGAGAAGGAACATCAAAAATTGAAAAGATTAGACAAGTGTTAGCTTCAACTTTTAATTCTAAAGCAAGAGGTGTGGCAATTCTATTTAAGAAAATGTTATCTGTTAAAATTCATGAAGTGATCATTCATACTGTGGAAGGTTTGTATGAGTAAATTGTCAATTTTTTTCTGAGATTTGGACCGATTAATATTTATGCACCAAATATAGATGATGAAGGATTTATCAGAGATACTTTTATGCATTTAGCTGAGGCCTATGATTGGTAGGAGGGGATTTTAATTGTTTTGATCTGGTTTGGAGAAAATGATCAAATCAGTTATTCGAGCTAAAGCAGCAAAGGCAATTTTGAACATAACGGAAGACCTGAATTTAATAGATATTTGGAGGAGATTAAATCCTAAAGAAAGAGACTATTCTTTTTATTCTCATAGACATGATTCTTATTCCAGGATAGATTTATTTCTAATTTTGGTGGAATTGCAAAGAAATGTTGTGAATGTGGATTACAAGACTAGAACTTTATCTGATTATTCAGCATTTTCAATGACATATTTATTTTTGTAAAAACAACAAATGGTTGAAAGATGGAAATTAAATTCAACTTTGTTAAAAAGACCAGGTTTTTGTGATTTTATAAGGAAGCATTTTCAGAACTAAAATCTAATTCTGTTCTCAATAAATTTATTGTGTGGGATGCATTAAGGACAGATAATAAGTTTTACATCAAAAATTAAGCAAGATTATATGAAAGAGGTTGAAATGCATGGCATTTGTCAATCAAAATTGGTGTGCCAGATGGTTTTGCTACTTGCAAGGGGTACCCAACTCGATAGGATAGTGGAAATTACTTCAGGGTGAATGTGTTCTTCAACATAATTGACTTTGTTATCGATGGCCTTTCACATTGCTTTTCTGCAGTCAGGGACATTTGTGGACTTTTTTGATTTTTTTTGTGGCACTTTAAGCAGTTAGATGGGAACGAGATTTTACAAATAGCTCATCAGTTTCAGCTGCAACATTCAGAATGAGGTGCTCCTTCTTAAAATAATTTTTGATGTGAATTTTAAACTTGATGCTGTGTTACTGAAGAAATGTTATGGCCAGATATTGAACATGAGATGGGGCAATGTTTTTCCGAATGTCCTCATCATGTTATTGCCAGCAACAGTGGCTTCTAATGACAGGAGCTTGTGTCCTAAAATGAATTAAGTCATACCTTCTGTCCACTGTGATGAAGTATGTTTGAATGGATGAGCAATTTTGAATATCAACAGTGACAAGGCAATGTTGCTTGATTTTTTTGTAGTGTAATTGAAGAAACTTTCCCAAAAAAAATGCTCATTGACATCTGATCATTTTCTTGTTCTTCATTTCACTCTGTGACACAGTTGCTACATCGGTGACCATGATGGACCCAAACAGATTTTGGACTTAACATTGACAATGCAGTGGTTTGGCTCAAACTGCCTGTCTTTTGGACACTCAACCTGAAGTTTGGTTCAGGCAGGCTGAGCCGCAGTTCCACATTTGCAAGATAGAAGTGGATGCCACTAAGTACTATCACGTGGTAAGCACCTCAACCAGGACACGGCTGGTTGAGTAGTGAATTTCCTTCGGGACCCACCACCTCTCAGCAAGCCTTCCTTCTCCAGATTTACGGTCTCCCATGATGCAACCAAGCAGCATGGCTCCTCCATATTAATGACCTGTTGAAACTGCACCCATTCAGAATTAATGAATGACATGTTGGCACTGGCAGATGGCCATAGGTCTTGCCTGCTCTTTGAGCAGTTGTTTTTAGAACATATGCCAGTAGACATCCACCTCATGATGGCTGACAAGGACTTTGATAACCCTTGAACAGTGGCCAGCCATGTAAGCATTCTGTAGTATGTAAAACAGCAAGGTGCAAGCCCACAGAAATTAGTACTGTATTACACCCAAAGGCCCAGGCTCCACAAGTACCAGCCCGATGAGGGCACATGTTCCCCCGGACAAGCATGACTCCATGACAAAGGCTACAGTGGCTGGCCATATTAACAGCCTACTCTACGTCTGGGATGAACTCTTCCAGCACAAATTTCTAGTTTACATGAATGTATAGCATAGTGTCCTTCCTCCTTCAGGCTGTGACACCCATACCAGGAGGGCGGGTCCGGTGCTCACTGCGGTGAATAACAGTTCAATTTGTGACAGAATATGTTGTATGATTTTTGGAGATAAAATATGGCAGGTTTTTTTTTTAAGTGAATGTCATATACAAACATTTCAAAGCAGATCTCATTTAAAATACTGGAGGTCTGCTCAAGCCAGACAGGCCAGCTCCAGATACCTTTGCAAAAGCTTTGGGGAGTGCCCAAGGACTTCACTAATGGATTGTTGTTTTGAAAAGCAACAGATGAAGGAACTCGGGGCATTAGGTTTGGAGCCACAGTCTGTAAGAGGGCTGCTTGCTGTTCTAAAAGGGTCAAGTGGTTTTGCAAAGAGACTCAAACAGGTTTTTCTCTGAGAGAGCGAGAGAGAGAATTCAGTTCTATAGTTCAGCAGTAGCAGCTGGAACTGGAACAGGACAAGCTGGAAAGCTTGTGGAAAACCCCATTTGGAAGATGGTTTGAGAGTGCTTAGTTCAGCCTGGTCAAAGCCCATGTGGTCCACACCAGAGGAGAAGACTGGCTGCCTAACGTTTCACTTGAAATAAGGGAAACAAAAAGGAAATCTGTAGTGACCTGAAAGAAAGAGGTTATCATCTGGAAAACCCTGATGGGGAAAGTTTCTTCGGCAAGACACTGGAGTGACTGATTTAAAGGAATCAGTTTTGTGGGTATCCAGTGAACAACAAATCTCTCTCTGAAAACTGACAAGAATCTTCCTGAATGGTAACCATTTACCTTTCAAGCACCAAAGCCTGGTGAAAATCATTAAATGTTAAACTCTATGCACAATATAAGAATGGCCTGCAACCAACGAACTTGGAGGAGTGAGAAGTGAGATAGGACTGTGAATCAAAGGAGTTTTCTGAACTTACATACACATTACGTACACGTGCACTTAGAATTAGAAGGGGGTTAAGTTAGGTTAAGTAAGTCAATAGTGATAAATTAAAGTTTTCATGTTCAAAGGTATTAAAAACAACTTTTGTTTAAGTAACCATTTGTCTTGGAATCTATTGATCTGGGTTTTGGGGTCCTCTGGAGTTGCAACATTTTGGGGCCTCGTCCTTTGGGATTTAAAATTGGAGTTTTGGGATCTTAAATTTTTGAAGTTTTTGTAATTTATTCGTTAATTGGTATTTCCAAGCTAATTTAAATTTTGTGTGTGTGGAAGCAGCAATGGATGTTGATACACTTTTGTCACAACCGCACATTAGGGTTAGGGTTAGAGCTGAAGAACATGAAAAAAGAGGAACTGAAGGTTATTTCTAAGGCATTAAAGTCAACTGAAGTCAAAAATTGGATGAGGAAAATACAAATATGGAAGATTATAGTGAAATATTATAAATGTGAGGGAAAATTTGTTGATAAATACAGACATTTTTTAGGAGAATACATCTGTTGAATTGCAATTGGAATTGGAGAAATGGAGGGTGTTGTAAGAAATAGAGAAACGGAACATTGAGTTGAAAAAACAACAAAATGAGTCAGGGGAGGCTGAAAAACAAAGAGTAGAGCTGGAAGGGATGAAGTATGAGTTAGAAGTAGCCGAAAAATAGAGCAAGGAAATTGAAAGGGACAGACAGTTTCAATTAGAGAAGTTAAAACATGAGATGGAGGGAGATAAGAGAATTGAGGCTGTAACTCCTGGGGAGGATTTTGGCCAGTAGCGGGATAAAGCTAGTTCCTCCCTTTGATGAGGGAGATATAGATACATATTTTTAAAATGGTTGCTGAGAGCTCAAGATGGCCAAAAGAAAAATGGCATCTTATGCTCCAAAGTGTGTTGAAGGGAAAAGCACAAATTGCATACTCTAGTTCGACTACAGAGCAAGTGGCAAATTATGATGCTGTTAAACAAGCAATACTGAAAACTTATTAGTTGGTTCCAGACAAAATGTATAGATAAAATTTAGGAGTTTGGTGAAAACATGGAACCTATCTTATATGGATTTTGCTCTGGGAAAATCTGTATGTTTTGACTGTTAGTGTGCCTCAAAAGGAATAAATAATGATTTAGGATAAGCATCTGTTTTAGTTACTGAATTAATCTTCCTGTAATCTGTACAGAACCTAACAGTTTCATCTGGTTTCGGTACCAGAATACAAGCAGAACTCCAATCTGAGTTCAAAGGTCTAATAATATCATTTCTCAACATATGTTCCACCTCCTGATCCATGATTTTACTCTTCTGAATGTTTATTCTATATGGGTGTTGTTTTATGGGACTTGCTTCTCCCATATCCACATCATGATAAATCACTGATGTCCTTTTTGGCATAACAGGAAACAAATTTGTATATTTCAAAATTAATTCTTTCAACAGCATCTGTTCTCATGAATTAAGATGGCCTAACCTTTCCTCCAAATTTTCCAAAATTGCTGAGTTAGACAGGCACACAGGAACCATGGTTTCTTTAAAGTTACCCTCACAAGATTCTGTTTCCATAATCTTATGATCCATAACTTCCTCAACCCTGTGAACAATTAACACCTCAGATACAGATTGTTCTCCACTACCTTTATTCTCATAATAAAGTTTCATTAAAAATTCACATTTCAAGTTATCTCCACAATCCATTTCTTTAATCTCCTGTTCAGTCACTGCTTTGTCCCTTAAGACAATAATATCAAAATCTATTTTCTGTTGCTGAATTAACTCTTTCCTTGACAAACAGAAATCCTTACTCTCACAATGACCCTGCTCTTTCAAAACTATTTCAAATGTACTGGGCAAATCTCTATTAACTGGATCTTCTTCAGCTCGCATCTTTTTCTTAGTCACAGTGCTTGTTACAGCACATGCAGGATATATCTCACCATCCTCTCTAACCATATCCTTACTAGGCCGATTCGTTAATCTCAAAACGGACCCAACTTTATCTTCTGTCAAATCATTCCCAAATAAAAACGAGACATCCTGCATGGATAACTTTGAAATTACTCCTACTATAACATGTCCTTTAACTAATTCTGAATTTAGCACAATGTTGTGAAGCGATATTGACACTTCTGCACCTCCAACACCTTTAATCAAAGATGTCTCCTCTGTGTCCAGAGTTAAAATACTTTCCAACAGCAATGACTGAGCAGCCCCAGTATCTCTAAGAATTTTAACTGGAACCTGTGGTTTTAAAGCCCTCTGACACAAAAGGTATGAAAACATCCATGACCTCCTTACCAGGTTTGGAACATCTGCTCTCCTTAAATTCCACTGTTTGAATACATGCTTCTGGTAAAACCTCCTTTTCTTGTTTCTTTTTCAACACTAGAAAATTCACAATCACATGACCAGGTTTCTTACAAAAATGACATACAAATACAGAAGTTCAGTCCTTTCCCACAGTACCTTCATCTTTTCTCTTAACATTTTCTCCAGTCTTAATTTTAGGCTTACTTTCCTGCTCCACATTAAATTTCTGAACAGGTTTATTAATCTGTTCCACATTAACACTCTGAAAATGCCTGCTATTCTGGGATGTATTTTTGTGCATTCGAGCAAATTCGTCTGCTAATCTAGCCATTTGTCACCACATCCTCATGTCTCTCTCATCGAGATTTAATTTAATCTCATTTGGAACACTCCTTCTAATTTCCTCCATTAATATCAATTCTCTCAATCTGTCAGAATCATTGTTTATTCCTTTTGAGGTGCACCAATGGTCAAAACTTACCGATTTCTTCAGAGCAAAATCCACATAAGATTGATTCCATGTTTTCACCAAACTCCTAAATTTTTGTCTATATGCTTCTGGAACCAACTCATAAGCTTTCAATACAGCTTGTTTAACAGTATCATAATTTGCCACTTGCTCTGCTTTCAAGCTACAGGATGCAGTTTTTGTTTTTCCCTTCAATACACTTTGGAGCATTAGAGGCCACTTTTGGCCATCTTAAGCTCTCAGCAACCTTTTCAAAATGCTGAAAATATGTATCTATATCACCCTATCAAAAGGAGGCACTAGATCTACCTCTCTACTAGGCAAAAACATCTCCCCAGGAGCTACAGCCTCAATCCTCCCACGTCTCTTCATCTCAATTTTTAACTTCTCTAATCGAAACGGTCTGTCCCTTTCAATTTCCTCATTCTGTCTTTCATTTACCCTCTAACTCATAGTTCCTCTGTTTTTCAGCTTCCTCTGCCTCATTTTGTTGTTTCTGCAGCTCAAACTTCCGTTTCTCTCTTTTTTCTTCCACTTTCAATTTCTCCAATTCCAATTGCAACTCAAAAGATCTATTCTCTGGAAAATTTTCTAAGTCTTTCTCAACAAATTTTCCTTCACCTATATAATATTTCACTTTAATCCTCTGTAGTTGTATTTTTCTCATCCAATGCTTGAATCAGTTTTAATGCTTTAAAAATACCCATAAGTTCCCCTATGCTCTTGCTCTGCAGCTCTGCAGGCGATGGTTGTGACAAAAATGTTTCAACCTCCATTGCTGCTGTTTTTCCGTACACAAGCTTTAAATTAGCTTGATAAAAAAAAACCAATCACAAAAACTCCAATTTTCAAATCCTAAAGGATGATCCCCTATAAAATATTACGAGTCCAGAGGACCCCAAAACCCAGAAACAATAGATATGTACCATGACAAAGGGTTACTTAAACAAAAGTTGCTTCCAATGATCTTTGAACATGAAAATAGAATCAAACTTTAACTTATCTCTATTGACTCACCTAACCTACTTAACCACCTTCTAATTCCAAGTGCACATGTGTGTAATGTGTATGATGTTGGGACTGGTGAACTATGTAAGGAATCATATGAGATGGGAGAAATATTGAACCATTTTTTCTCATCCATATTCATGAGGGAAAGGGACATTGGGCTATACGAGATAAGAGAGGCAACGGGCTTAGTTATGGAGAGGATAGGGATTAGTAAAGTGAGGGTTTTGGAGCTTCTAGGGTCAATTAAGATGGATAAGTCTCCTGGTCCTGATGGGATTTTTCCCAGGACTTTAAGGGAGGTCAGGGAACAAATAGTGGGGTCATTGACTGATTTTTCAAAGATCACTAGAGGAGGGGGTAGTACCACAGGATTGGAGGGTTGCAAATATAGTTCCGTTATTCAAAAAAGGCATTAGGTGTAGGCCAAGTAATTATCGGCCAGTAAGTTTGACTTCGGTGGTGGGGAAGGTTAAGGAGGTTATTCTTCGAGATAGTATATATGCATATCTGGATAGGCAGGGATTGATTAGGGGCACCCAGCATGGGTTTGTAAAAGGAAAGACACGTTTGATGAACCTTGTTGAGTTTTTTGAGGAGGTGACAAGAAAAGTGGATGAGTGTAGAGTGGTTGATGTGATCTATTTGGATTTTAGTAAGGCTTTTGATAAGGTTCCGCATGGAAGGTTAACAAGGAAGGTTCAGTCACTAGGAATTAGTAGGTTCAGAGGTGGTTGGGAGATAAACAGCAGAGAGTCATGGTGGACAACTGTCTGTCAGGTTGGAAGCCTGTGACAAGCAGGGTGCCTCAGGATAATGCTGGGTCCCTTGTTGTTTATCATTGACATTAATGATTTAGAGGAGGGTGTGGTTAATTGTGTAAGCAAATATGTGGATGAATCGAAAATAGGCGGGGTGGTAGATAGTGAGGTAGATTTTCTTGGATTACAGAAAGATTTGGTTTGTTTGGAAGGGTGGGCTGAAAGATGGCAGATGGAATTCAATGTAGAGAAGTGTGAGGTGTTGCATTTTGGTAAAAATAACCAGAATAAGACATATAGAGTTAAGGGGAGGGCATTGAAGTATGCAGAGGAGCAGAGGGACCTGGGGGTTATGGTACAGAGTTCACTGAAGGTGGATTCCCATGTAGACAGGGTATGCTGGCCTTCATAAATCATAGTATAGAGTATAGGAGCAGGGAGATGATGCTGCAGCTGTTTAAGGCATTGGTGAGGCCAGGTTTGGAGTACTGTGCTCAGTTCTGGTCTCCAAATTATAGAAAGGATATAGATAAGGTGGAGAGGGTGCAGAGAAGGTTTACAAGGGTGTGGCCTGTCTTACAGCATCTGGATTACAGGGAGAGATTAAGGAGACTGGGACTTTATTCATTGGAACGTAGATGGTTCAGAGGGACTTGATAGAGGTATTTAAAATTATGAAAAGAATAGATAGATGAGACATAAACAGACTCTTTCCCCTGAGGGCAGGGGAGGTTAGAACAATAAGACATGAGTTAAGGGTAAGGGGGCTGTGATAGTACAAATTCTATCACCAATGTGTATATGTATAGATTGTAGTGTAGAATGATTGTGATTGGCTGAGAGCGTAGCCATGCCTACTGGCATGTCTTAAAGGGTTGCTCTTAGCCAGGCCAGGTCATTCTCAACTGGTTGACCTAAATGTGATACACTCCAATCTTCTAGTTAATAAAAGCCTTGGTTTGGATCAACAAGCCTTTGATTCTTTCGACGTGCTCTAAAGGGGAAAAACTTTAAGAGAAATATTAGAGGATGCTTTTTCACTCAGCGAGTGGTGGCAGAATGGAATGATCTTCCAAATAAGATAGCTGCAGCAGTGTCCCTTCTGTCATTTAAGAGAAGGTTGGATGTGTACATGGAGGTGAGGGAGTTGGAGGGTTATTGGCAGAGAGAGGGGGGGGGGTGTGTTGAGCTAGTGGAATTGTTCTAGTGAACCAGTGTGGACTTGAAGGGCTGACATGGCCTGTTTCCGCTCCGTATATGGTTATATAAGTTCAGCCAAGTTCTTTGGTTCACAGTCCAATCTCACTGGTTTCAGACAATTCTTGTACTGTGCACAGAAGTTAGCATTAATAAAGTTCACTAGGCTTTTGTCAGAAGTACAAATTCTCACACATGAGTCTCTTTAAAGTCGGTGACACGACAAGCTTTATTTACAAGTCTGCAGAGTTGGACTCAACTGGCTTCTCGCCAAGTCAAGCCCTGATACATACAGTGCATTGATTTTTATACCTTTTTTGCTTGTCCTTCCCCTCCTCTTTAACACTGTTTTAATTGGTTAGTTTTTGCAAAATCATTCTAAGTACACTTGCATTTGTAATTATCATGTTAGTCACGTACACTACGAACTCTACACACACTAAATTCTGTTTTTCACTCTTTTATCAATCTTTGGCTCCTACATGTCTCTCTGTGACCATGAAAGATCTCTGTTTGTTATAACATTGTCCAGCTAAACTTTTATGGTAAGCTCCCTGTCTATTCTGGCTTCCCCTTTTATGATTAATTATCACATTTTAACTTAAGCCCTTTTTAACCTAAATTCTCTATCTATAACAGCTTTGGTGCATAACAGGTAAATGGTTACAACTCAGAAAGGTTCTTGTTGGTTTTCTGAGAGAGAGTTTTTCTTGTTCCAGGACATCCACAACTGATTCCTTTTTAATCAGTCACTCCGGTGTCTTGCTGACAAAACTTGACCCCTTCAGGGTTCTCCAGATGATCACCTCTTTCTTTCAGGTCACCACAGAGTTCCTTTCTGTTTATCCTATTCCAAGGGAAACACCAGATAACAAGTCCTCTTCTTTGACCAGGCCATCTTCCAAAAGCTTGCTAGCTTGTCCCTCTGGAACCAAAGTCTGTCTCTCCTCTTTCTCTCTCTCACTCCCTCCTCTCTGAGAGCAAAACCTGTTTTTTTCTGCTCTCTGCCTGCAAAGATCACATGACCCAGACAGCAAGTTCTGGTTTCCAGACAAAGCTGCTATTGCCTGTTGTTACATTTGTTGCCTTTTGCAAACAACAGTCCACCCTGAGTCTCTGAGCATCTTGCAAAAGCTCCTGCAAAAATTCTGTGTTTTAAAGTGTTTGTGTGTGACCTGCTCTAACAAACGGTCCCCAATTTATCTCCCAAACACCTCTATATACTCTGTCATAACACAGAGAGGAGAGAGAGGGGATGGGGAGGTGTGGATCCTGTGCACAAAATAATGATCTGGGAAAGTTGTGCACACAGAGTGGGAAGTGAGGGGATGGGGGAGGTGTGGACAAGGAATGGGAAGTGAAGGGATGGGGGAACTTTGGACATGGAGCAGGGAGTGAGTGGATGTGGTAGGTGTTAACACGGTGAGTGATTTTAGGGGACAAGAGAGGTGTGGTCACAGAGCTGGGAGTGAGAGGATGGGGGGGATAAATTCTGCACAGAATGAGGAACTGGGAGAGGTGTGGACATGGAGTAAGGAGTGAGGGGGTGTGGAGGTTGTGGCACAGAGTGGGGAGTGAGGGAATGGGAAAGGTGTGGACATGGAGTGGGAATTGAGGTGATGGGGCTGGTGACAACACGGAGCCGGGGTGAGGAGATAGGTACCATGTGGACATAGACCGGGTAGTATGTGAATTGGGGAGTTGTGGACATTGAGCAGGGAGCTGGAGCCTGGGAAAGGTCAGCACACGAACCGGATAGTGAGGGTATGGGCGAGGTGTGGACATGGAGCAGGAATGAGGGGGTGGGTGACGTGTGGGCACAGAGCCGGGATTGAGGGTGTTAGAAACAGAATTACCTTTAAAGAAATTGCTCGAGACAAAAATTGAGAACAAAGAACATTTATTATACAACAGTGCAAAGTTGGGTGCTTCTCCTTACCCTGGGAATACACACACACACTGGGGCTCACCCAACTTTTATACAGTTTATCTCAGTATAGGAATAACCCCCCCCTTACATTCTTCTGCCTCCTGCTGGAGAGGTTTGGCATTAGGCAATCCTGCCTGCCTACGTGCTGTTTCTGTGCACTTGGAGGACCGGGGGTATCCTGTCGGTGTCTTCTCATGTCATTATCCCCATTGTCCTTATTCACAACCTTGCCCTTGTCCCCATTCACACCTTTCCAACTCTCAGAGCTACAGTCCCTTCATACGCAGAGTTCGCTAATCCTGTCTAGGGTTTACTAATTAAATATGCATAACTTGATAAATCTATGGGCTTACTAATTATATATGTAGAACTGGCTAATACTGTCTAAGGTTTTCTAATTATTTATGCAAGCCTTGCTAATTCTATCTGGGGCTTGGAGACCCTTATCTCGTTCAGACTAACTCTACTTCTATCATCAATTGTCTGTCCTTATCTCCTTCAGTTAGTGAACTTGCTGATTCTCTAGGAGATTCTTATCTTACTCAGACAATGTCAGCTTCCTGCCTTCTAATATCCATGTCTCATGTTGTTTGTACTGAATTCATTCATTTACTTATGTATCAATTTTATTTTCTTCATGTTCATATTGCAATATCAGTTTTTCTCATCTCTCACAAGTGGATGGGTGTATCATGATCGAATTGTACTCAGAGACTTGTGAGTAACACAACCATGCTTTAATTAGCTTACAAATAACAGCCAGTGTTTACA
The DNA here is from genome assembly GCF_036971445.1 of Narcine bancroftii. NCBI lineage: Eukaryota > Metazoa > Chordata > Chondrichthyes > Torpediniformes > Narcinidae > Narcine > Narcine bancroftii. The sequence goes on from NC_091470.1 coordinate 190,860,912, forward strand.
GAGATCTTCAGGTAATTCTGAGGGAAGGCGGGAAAAAAGGGTTTATATCGGGGCCCAACAGGGGCAGAGCCTAGGGGAGGTGTCGGCCATCCAATCTACACACCCAGACAGTGAATTCCAGTTCACTTCACCCAGCAGATCCATTGTCTCTGTGTGCTCCTGCCCCTTACCTCGACTCCATTTTGTCCCCCACTCCACACATCACACTCTCTCCTCACCCTCTGGGTGACCTCACTTGTGGTCTCACACCTCGCACTGTGGATCTACAGCAGAGCACAGAAGGTGCTGAACTTCACACTACCCCCTCCTCACCATGTAACACATTGAGAGACACCAACTCCTCCCAGAGACTGAAAGATCAAAACAGGCCTCAGGCCTTTATTTAGACCAGTCGCTGGGAGAAAGAGGTCAGAATCAGAATCAGGGTTTATCATCATGAACAAGTCATGAAATTTGGGGTTTTGTGGCAGCGTCATAGTGTAAATGTTCATATTGTTACGAGCCCAAAGGACCCCAAAACCCAGCAGCAATAGACATTTTCCAAGACAAGTGGCTTTCAAAACAAAAGCTATTTTTAATTACCTTCAAACATGAAAATAGAATCAAACATTAACTTAACTCGATACTTAACTAACCCAAATTAACCCCCTTCTAATTCTAAGCGCACGTGTATGCAATGTGTGTGTAAATTCAAGAAAAGTTCTTTGATTCACAGTTCAATCTCACTTCTCCTTCTTCCAAGTTCTCTGGTTGCAGGCAATCACCACACTGTAGAGCTCGTCGAAAGAACCAAAGACTTGTTGATCCAAACCAAGGCTTTTATTAGCAAAAGACCGGAGCTCTTCACAGGTGGCCGACCAGTCCGGAATGATCCGACCTGGCTAGGGACACAACCCTTTAAGGCCCAAACAATAGGTGTGGCTTAGCTCTCAGCCAATCGCTGTAAGCACAGTCTAGATACAGTAACTATATACACTATGTACATTGGTGATAGATCTGTACTATCACATTCACCCCTTCTTGGAGAATTGACCCTGGAAAAAAAAACAAAAACGAGGGAGAGAATGAAAAGGAAGGGGTAGGTCAAGGACTGTAGCGGTCAGGGGGTCTGACCATCCGGCGTAACCGCCGCTGCTGCCGCCGCCACAGACACCCCCGGGGCCGACGCTACCGCCGCCGCAGCCACCCCCGCGGCCAACCAGGTGCTCACCCTAGCGTCCATCGCTGACGACCGCCAGGGCCCGACCGCCGATCGCGAGCAACTACAAACCCCACTACTTACCATTCACCCGCCACAACAGCACTTCCGGGAGGTTCTCCAACCTGCACCTCGAGCGTTGACTACGTCATCCCGTTGCGTGACGTCATCCCGTTGCGTGACGTCATCGCGCAAAACTCGCCTGTCAACTGCTTCAATAACATTAAACCAGCAATGCTCTCATCCCCTCACCAGAGCAATGGAACTGATTAAAGTGCATGGACACTACACCAATTGCTTATTTGACTCTGGGTCAACTGACAGTTTTATCCAGCCAGATCTGGCCCTCCGTTGGGGACTTGACATTATCCCCACTACCCAGAGGATCTCATTAGCGACAAGGTCGCACTCGACTGGGATAAAGGGGTATTGCATCGCCACGCTGGAAGTACAGGGCGTGACGGTCACCCACTTTAAATTATTCGTCCTTCCCCAATTGTGCGCCCCAGTGTTGCTGGGATTAGACTTCCAGTGTCAGTTCCAAACGGTGTCCCTACACTTTGGGGGACCCCACGCCCTCCTCTCGGTCTGCCATCGCCCCACTCCCGAAGCACCCGAGCAACCCGCCCCCGTGCCCCGGGGCCAATCCTGCGGCCTTTCCACACTCTGGATTGCCCCGCCAGCACTCTTCGCAAACCTCACCCCTGGCTGGAAGCCTGTGGCCACCAAAAGTCGGCAATATAGTTACGAAAACAGGCAATTCATTAGGAGTGAGGTGCGTAGATTGCTGGATGAGGGCATCATCGAACCCAGTTCAAGCCCCTGGAGAGCCCAGGTGGTGGTTGTCAAGAATGGGGAAAAACTACGGATGGTGGTCGACTATAGCCAGACCATTAACCGCTTCACACTCCTGGATGCGTACCCCCTGCCACGCATCACGGATGTGGTGAACCAGATCGCCCAGTACCGCATTTTCTCCACTATTGACCTACGTTCGGCCTACCACCAGCTCCCGATCCGCTGCGTGGACCGACCATTCACGGCCTTTGAAGCGAATGGGCGGCTATATCAATTTCTCAGGGTACCATTCGGGGTCACAAATGGTGTCGCGGTCTTCCAGCGGGAAATGGACAGGATGGTGGACCAGAACGGGCTAACCGCTACCTTCCCGTATCTGGACAATATCACCATCTGCGGCCACGACATGCAGGACCATGACGCCAACCTAGACAAATTTCTTCAAACTGCCCGTCAGCTAAACCTGACTTACAATTTGGACAAGTGTGTTTTCCGGACCACACGACTCGCTATTCTAGGTTGTGTGGTGGAAAACGGGATAGTCATGCCAGATCCTGACCGCATGCGTCCCTTAATGGACTTACCCCCCCCACATACCCTGAAAGCTCTCAAACGCTGCCTGGGCCTTTTCTCGTATTATGCCCAATGGGTTCCAAACTACGCCGACAAGGCACGTCCTCTTATCAAGACCACCTCTTTTCCCCTCTCGACCGAAGCCACAGCGGCTTTCGATCGAATCAAATCTGACATCGCTGCTGCGACGCTGCACGCGATCGATGAGTCTGTCCCGTTTCAAGTCGAGAGCGATGCATCCGACTTCGCCCTGACGAGGCACTGTGTTTGCTGGCGGCCATTTTAGACCTACAGACTGCAGCAAAGTGGCCGTTTTTAAGGCACTTCTGGCACCTGGCTTTTCTTGCTGGGCACTGGGATCTGCTGTGCTTGTCCCTCCCGCAGAAATAACATTTCGGGTTCGCACGGGGCAGGGTAGCAGCAGCCGACAGGCCGTCAGGGGTAGGGTAGAAGGGCACTCTACTCACATCAGAATGTGGGGTCCAGTCCCTAGAGAGCTCGGTGGACTTTAAGGCTGCATCCTCCATTGTGATTGCAATCCGGGCCACGTCCTCTAGTTTTTCTACCCCTTGTTCGAGCAAACGCAGCCTCACTTCGTTCGATCGGAGCCCGGCCACATAGGCATCCCGGACGAGGTCGCTAGTGATCTCGGCAGCAGTTTTGTCCACACAGTTACAGTCCTTGCCCAATGCCTTTAATACTTGTAAATATGCCCTGCTGGACTCGCCGGGCTGTTGCTTCCTCGACACAAGCATGAGCCGGGCATGAACTCTGTTCACCGGTTGATCATACAGTTCCTTCAGTACCTTTATGGCTGCGGTGTAAGTGGTCTCATCCTGGATGTTCTCGTAGACTCTCAAGGACACCATAGACAGCAATGCTGTTAGACGCTGGTTATCCTCCTCTACCTGAATGAATCTCAGGAAGTTTTCAAAGTTCAGCAGCCAGAACTTAAAGGCTTTGAAGGCTGTAGCTGACTGTGGGTCGATATCAAGTTTTTCTGGCCGAGTTAAACGCTCCATCCCTTTCAAAAAAAATTCTTTTTGCTAATAAAATTGTAGAGCTCGTCGAAAGAACCAAAGACTTGTTGATCCAAACCAAGGCTTTTATTAGCAAAAGACCGGAGCTCTTCACAGGTGGCCGACCAGTCCGGAATGATCCGACCTGGCTAGGGACACAACCCTTTAAGGCCCAAACAATAGGTGTGGCTTAGCTCTCAGCCAATCGCTGTAAGCACAGTCTAGATACAGTAACTATATACACTATGTACATTGGTGATAGATCTGTACTATCACACATACTGTGCACAGAATTTACATGTATAAAGTTAACCAGGCTTGGTGCTTGAAAGAACCATTCAGGAAGGTTCTTCTAGGGTTTGCAGAGAGAGATATTTGTTGCTCCAGGATTTCCACAACTGAGGTACCATCACTAGTCACCTCAGGGACTCGCTGATGAAACTTGCCCCATCAGAGTCTTCTAGATAGTAACCTCTTTCTTCAAGCTACCACAGAGTTCCATTCCTTCCTCTATTTCAAGAGAAACATAAGACAGATAGACCTTCCACCCATCTACTGCTCTGGAACTTCCTTTCATCAGTTTCAAACAGTTTTGCCTGGATTTCACTTTTCAGTCACTTGTCAGTGTCTCACACATTGACTGACTGAGCTGTTAACTCAACTCTCTCTCTTCCAACTCCAACTCCAAAGAGAGCATGTGACTCATGCCTTGCTAAACCCCCACCTCCTTCCTGAGCCAAACAACAGGATGTCTTTCTTCTTCTCAAGTTGTTATCTAGGTAAACAATCCAGAATTGACTGCGAGCACTTTGCAGAAAGGGTATTGATAGACAGGACTCCAATAAGACAATGGTTAAGCATTTTATGCCGTCAGTTCAATTAACACCTACTTGTGAAAGGTGCTTCCATTCTCCAGAGATCTTGCAATTTGAATTCTTCAGGTCCTTCAAATAAGATCTGGTTTAAAATGTGTGTATGTATGTGGCCTACTCAAAATCTTATAAATCCTCCCCATATAACCATATAACCGTTTACAGCACGGAAACAGGCCATGTCGGCCCTTCAAGTCCGTAATTGTTATAATAATATAACCATCTTATGACATTACTATAAAAAATATAATAAAATAATAATAACAATTATATTGGACGAAAAGTAAGGCAGTGTCTTTGGTTCATTGATTATTAAGGATGGCAGCGGGGAAGAAACTGTCCTTGTCCTGCTGAGTGCTTGCCTTTAGGCTCCTGTACCTTTTCCCTGATGGTAGCAGAGTGAAGAAGTCATGGCCTGGGCGGTGGGGATCTTTGAGAATAGACGCTGCTTTTTTCAGACACTGGTTTATTAGATGTCCTTGATGGAGTGAGGTCTGGTGCCCCTGATGTCGTAGGCCGAGTTAACAACCCTCTGGAGTTTATTCTTGCCCCTAGAGTTGGTGCCTCCACACCAGGCAGCGATGCCACTAGCAAAAATGCTCTCCACGGTCCACCTGCAGGTTTACAAGAGTCTTCGATCACATACCGAGTCTCCTCAGGCACCTCACAAAATATAGCCACTGGCGAGCCTTCTTCGAGATTGCATCAATATGGAGGCTCCAGGACAGATCGTCTGAGATGTTGACGCCAAGAAATTTGAAATTCTTGACCCTCTCCACTACTGAGCCCTTGCTGAGGGCTCAAACAGGTCTGGGCCATGTTCTCCTGAGTTCCTCCTGAAGTCCACAATCATCTCCTTGGTTTTGCTGACATTGATCGCAAGGTTGTTGTCGTTACACCATTCAACGAGCTGATCTATCTCCCTCCTGTACGCTAACTGATTGCCATTTGTGAATATGTGAAAAACTGTGGTGTCATCTGCAAACCTGTAGATGGGATTTGTACCTGGCCACACAGTCGTGAGTGTATAACGAGTAGAGCAGTGGGGGTAAGCACGTGTCCTTGGGGTGCGCCTGTGTTGACGATGAGTGAGGAGGAGATGTTGTTTCCAATCTGTACTGACTGCGGTCTTCCAATGAGGAAGTCAAGGATCCAGGCAGAGAGGAGTACAGAGGCCTAGTGTTTGTTGCTTCTTCACCAGCATTGAGGGAATAATGGCATTGAAGGCCGAGCTTTAGTCTATGAAGAGCAGCTATACGTATGAGATGTGCTCTTTTCGAGGTGATCCAGAGTTGGTTGGAGAGCCAGCAATATTCCATCTGCTGTGGAGAGATTGTGACGATAGGTGAATTGCAGAGTTTCCATTCATTCTTTCCCTGCAACGTTCACTGAGTGATTGCTGGAAGACTGGACAATCATCCAGATGTGAACTGACAGGGCCAGATGTGTGGGCACAGCATCCACTTGCTCCACACGGCCACAACAACCACATCCACACATGTGGATCCAGGCAAAACTGTTCTTTATGAGAACCAACAACAGCCAAACACCCACCCTGACCAAAATGTACCAGCCACAGACGTCCCACCTACCTGTGTTTGGCCCGTGTCCCACTGAACCCATCCTCTCCGTGTATCCATTCAAATGTTTCTCAAACATTGTCTTAGTACCTGTCTCAACCAGCTCCTCTAGCCATCCTTTCCATATACCCAGCACGCTCCGAGTACAATTAGATACCCATCAGGTACCTATTAAATCTCTCCCCCACCCCCTCACCTTAAACCGACACAAAATGGCACCATTAGCATAATGGTTAGCGCAACGCTGTTACAGTGCCAGCAACCCATGTCTGTGAGGAGTAGGTACCTTCTCTCCATGTTCTCATGGGTTTCCTCCAGGTGTTCCGGTTTCCTCCCACCCTCCAAAATGTTGTACGGGGTGGTTGGTCAATTGGGTGTAATTGAGCAGCAAGGGCTCGTGGGCTGGAAAGAGCCTGTTACTGTGCTGTTTGTTGAAATGTACGTTTAAACCTATGTTCTCAGGTCACCGATTCCCCTGCCCTGAGAAAAAGACTCCCCATATTCACTTAATCCATTCCTCTCATGTTGGAGGTGAAGGAATAAAGATCGGACACGGTGACCGGAAGTGAAGGAATAATGATCGGACACGGTGACTGGGGGAGAAGGAATAAAGATCGGACACAGTGACCGGAAGTGAAGGAATAATGATCGGACACGGTGACTGCGGGAGAAGGAATAAAGATCGGACACGGTGACTGGGGGAGAAGGAATAAAGATCGGACACGGTGACCGAAAGTGAAGGAATAATGATCGGACACGGTGACTGGGGGAGAAGGAATAAAGATCGGACACGGTGAACGGAAGTGAAGGAATAATGATCGGACACAGTGACTGGGGGAGAAGGAATAAAGATTGGACACGGTGACCGGAAGTGAAGGAATAATGATCGGACACGGTGACTGGGGGAGAAGGAATAAAGATCAGACACGGTGAACGGAAGTGAAGGAATAATGATCGGACACGGTGACTGGGGGAGAAGGAATAAAGATTGGACACGGTGACCGGAAGTGAAGGAATAATGATCGGACACGGTGACTGGGGGAGAAGGAATAAAGATCGGACACGGTGAACGGAAGTGAAGGAATAATGATCGGACACGGTGACTGGGGAAGAAGGAATAAAGATCGGACACGGTGAACGGAAGTGAAGGAATAATGATCGGACACGGTGACTGGGGGAGAAGGAATAAAGATCGGACACGGTGACTGTGAAGGAATAATGATCGGACACGGTGACTGGGGGAGAAGGAATAAAGATTGGACACGGTGAACGGAAGTGAAGGAATAATGATCGGACACGGTGACTGGGGGAGAAGGAATAAAGATCGGACACAGTGAACGGAAGTGAAGGAATAATGATCGGACACGGTTACTGGGGGAGAAGGAATAAAGATCGGACACGGTGAACGGAAGTGAAGGAATAATGATCGGACACGGTGACTGGGGGAGAAGGAATAAAGATCGGACACGGTGACCGGAAGTGAAGGAATAATGATCGGACACGGTGACTAGGGGAGAAGGAATAAGGATCGGACACAGTGTCAGGAGGTAAAGGCTGCAGTAAGACATTTCATAGAAAGTTTGTTGAAGGTGCAAAGCAGCCACATTCCTCTTTAAGGGATAAAGTAAATGGGACAACCTCAGTTAACGTAACGTGGATAATTCCGATTTCAGCGTACACACATGACATCACATATAACCCTGAGATTGTTTTCCTGTGGGTGAGGCAGAATTGCCACTTATTGGCAGTGCATAAAAACCTGACTCAAAGTGCACCTGTAGCCAAATAAAGCGATGTAAAGAAACTGACTGTACAATACAGAGAGAGAAAAAAAAATCAATGCATAAGTTAGAGTCCCTAACTGAGACCCTGATTGAGTTAGTTGTTGAGGAGTCTGATGGTGGAAGGATAGCAGCTGTTCCTGAACCTGGTGGGTGCGGGTTTGGTGGCAACAAGACCTCTTTCCTGATGGCAGCACTGAGAACTTAGCGAGAGCTGCAGGTACTATGGGAACATTTCAGAACCAATTGGACAGAGGCATAGATCGGTACCACTGCCCTTGGTATAAAACTGTTATCCCCTCAGGTTCCTGTTAAATCTCTCCTCCCTCACCTTACCATAGTGCAGACAGATCTTTTGGGGGTCCCAGGGTAGTTTATGGTGAGTAATGACTGGGTAATCACTTCACTGAACATCTTTGTTCTGTCCGCATCAGTGACAGGGATCTCCCAGTGGCCAACTATTTCAATTTTGCACCCAATCCCACTCCCAAACTCACTTGTCTGTCCATGGCCTCATGATCTATCCCACCAAGACCACCCGTAAATTGGAGGAACAATGCTCGATTTTCCTTCTGGGCACTCTCCAACCGGATGGCATTAATATCGACTTCTCCGGTTTCTACGAACCTACTCTCTGTTGTCCCTCCCTTCCCTTTCCCCTTGTCTTCTTTCCCTCACCTCTCCACCCCTTCCCTTTCCATTCACAGAGCCATCCCTCCTCCCTGTTTGCTGCTGTGCCCTCCCTCCCTTATCCCCCTATTACCTCCTGCCTGTGGGACTGTGCTCCTCCAATACTCCTCCCTTACCATCCTGTTTGAGCGCCTGCTGATATTTTACTGTACCTTGATGAAGGGCTCAAGGCTGAAAGTTTTGTATCTTTACCTTTGCTGTATACATTGTTTGACCTGTTGAGTTTCTTCAGCATTGAGCTTTTATTATGATGAGATACAGAGTTATACTGGGAGGTTCAAGAGTCTGATAGCTGTAGCATAAAAACTGTTCTTGATCCTAGAGGTGCTGGTTTTCAGGCTCTGAACCTTCTGCCTGAAGGGAGCAGTGAGAAGAGGTTGCGACTAGGGTGATGGGGGAGGCGGGGGGGTGTCCGTGATGATGTGAGGCAGCACCTTGCAGAGATGTCTGCAGTGGATGGGATGTCGGAGGCTGTGAAGGACCTGGCTGTGTTTGCTATCTTCTCCAGACTTCTGCAGTCCTGAGCACTCAACCCACCCCTGTCCCTTAGATGTCAAAGACCATACCAGATAAACATTAGCACTAGCCGGGCAGGCCCTGAGTCAGATTCTCTGGATGGTCAGACAACAAGGTTCCCTTTGGGTTGACCCTTTGCTTGAGTGCTCTGCCTGCCCTGAGACCTGTTTGGGGGTGGGATTGGAGAGTAAGTGGGGGTTTAGATTTCCCTGGATTTTCTCTGTGTGGCCTGGCCCAGTTCTGCAGGGGTCAGCCTCCTGGTCTGTGCCCAGAGAAGTGGTACCAAAGTGTCCTGGTGGGCAGTTGGACTCTGGGCATGAAACCCACCCCCAGCACATCCTCTCAGAGTGGTTGCAATATTTTTCACCTCACACCTCGAGGAGACAGGATGTGGCTGATTCCATCTCCATAGTGACCCGCTTATCTGAAGGAAAGGGGCGGATGTGTGAGGTGGAATAATTATAAAAGCAGTTGGAGAGTGAGAGGCACAAAACTGCCAGTGTGGCCAAGACTGTGAGGACAGGAACATGGAGCCTCAGAGACTGGTAGAGCAGATCCCTGGTCATGTGAATCATTGAATTGTCAATTCTATCCATCTTTCTAAAGCCCTTTTGCTTCTTTCACAGAGACATCTGGTGTATTGGATTCTCCTGCAGACCTGGGCATCGGAAAGTCTTGGAGCAGTTGTCCAGGTAAAGACAAAGCCTCAGCCTCATTCCTCCTCTTCCAATGGGTTTCTTCACCTCTCATCCAACTTTCCTCCTCTCTGTCCTCTCTCCCCCCCTCTCTCTCTCCCTCTCACACACACACACTCTCTCTATCTATCTCACTTTTTCTCTATTTCTGTCTGTCTGTCTCTCTCTCTCTCTCTCCTCTGCTGCTCAGCATCTATCTTTGCCAGAGTTTTTCAGACCTCATTCTCCCCCTTTCTCTGTGAATTAAAAACCTCCTCTTCATGGGTTTCTCTCTCGTTCGCTCACTCTCCTTCACTCCCTCTCTCCAAATGTGGATATTGAGCAGGTTATGGAGAGACAGCAACAATCAAAATAAAGGGGCAAAGGCGTGAGGGCTGGGTTATAATCCGGGACAAACACAAGTCAATCTCCTTGGGTAGCAAATCAAAACAGTGGATTGTCAGCGATAAGAGACTGAACGTTGGTGTTGGCAGGGTACAGGGTGCCTTCAGCCTGAGGAGGCGAATCACCGGAGTTCTCTGCCTGAGAGATCGGTGCAGGCTTAGTCACCGGGTGTACACTAAAAAGAACATTTCAATTTCCTCACATAAAACTGGAGAAACTATATCAGAGGAGTTTATTTACAAATGGGAACCAAAATTAATACCAATGAATAAAGATGCCATGATATTAAAGGATTTTCTTAATATTTGGAATAAAGTCAAGTAAGAAATTGATGGAAATCTTTTATCGTCAAAAGTGCCATTAATTAATCCTCTCTTAATTTTCTCAAAAGATTATCCCTTTTGAAATATTTGGAGTAATAAAGGAATTGCAAAATTAGGAGATTATAGATTTATGTCATTTGATCAATTAAAAATTAAATATGATATTCCTCGTAATACATTATTTTGTTCTTTTCAATTAAGAGCCTTTTTCAAAGAGAAATTAGGATCCGATAAGATTCTAAAAAGTCTTACAGATTTAGAACAATTTATAGTGGATGGAATGACTAAAAAATTATTTCAATAGCGTATATGTTGTTACAAGAACAAACGCCTAAAGCAGGCCTGTTAAACTCAAAAGAAAGATGGGAACAAGATGTAAGTCTCACAAATAGACCAGCAGGACTAGCCAGATTTATGTGAAGAAGTTATACCTGATGCTATTAATGTAAGACATAGATTACTGCACTAAAACATTTTACATCAATTATATATTGCACCTCAGAAATTGAATAGATGGAGATCAAATATATTGGACCAAGGTTTTAGATATGGAAAAGAAGTTGGAACTTTTGTTCATTCTACATGGTCTTGTTTGAAGGTTAATCCTTTTTGAGTTTCTGTTAGTAAATTTCTACAGCAAATTACTGGTGTTGAAATTCCATTAAATCCTGAATTATTATTGTTAGGAAATGTTGAAAGCATAACCCTTAAATGATCTTCGCCAGATTTTTGATTGAAATTTGTTTAGTTAGTTTTAGTAATGGCGAGGAAATGTATCGCTGCTACATGGAAATCAGATGTTTCAGTAACATTAGAAAGATGGCATACAGAGATTCAACTTTGTCTTCCTTTAGAAAAAAGGACTTATAATTCAAGGGGTAAATATTTTGAATTTTGACAGACTTGGAGCCCATCTGCTAGAATAATGAGATTAAAATTATACATTTCTATTTTGTCTGGAATTCTCCAAACCAGTGAAGATTTCCCTAAATGAGTAAGAGTTTTTGGAAAAATGTTCTTTTTGGGATATTTGAGTCTCAACAGAAGCATCCAAATTAATATAGAGCCATGATATGGACTTAGATTTAAATGTAGTTATTGGGACTAGTTTAGGTTTGCGGGGGAGGTGGGATTTAGGATTTTTTTTGTTTTTAGATCTTAGTTTTTAGTCTTCATCAGTTTTTTTTCTGGTTACCGATTTCCCCAACTCTAGGGAAAAGACTCTGCATTCACCCAATCTATTCCTCGTCTCACCTCATCCTCCTGTGCTGCAAGGGATCAATCCCTAACCTGCTCGACCTTTCCTTTAGCGCAAGCCAACGAATTCTGGCAACACGTTTCAGGCGGCACAGTTAGTATGGTGTCTAGTGTTCACACTGTTGCAGTACCAGCAACCCAGGCTCGAATCCTGCACTGCCTGTAGGAGTTTTATGTTCTCCCTGTGTGTGTGTGGTTTCCTTCAGGTGCTCCAGTTTCCTCCCACCATTCAAAACATATGGGGTTTGTAATTTATTTTAAACGGTAACAGGCCATTTCGGCCCATGAGCCCACGTAGGGCCGGCCTTAGGAGCTGCGGGGTCCAATTGGAAACATTATTTTGTGGGACCCCATTGTTTGTAGACTCTTAGAGATATAATAAAGTTTATTATAGAGTTTATATCTCTATGGTAGAATAGTGAGCAATCAAACAATTACAGCACAATATTACAAGTGATTGTGTGGCTTGTTCATGGCATGGAATCGCAGCTAAAAATGGCTGTTAGATGTTAGATGATTGTTAACACTAATTAAGCATCTTTAGTGGACACATGTTCAAAACTTGAGCATCAGAGGCTCTAAATTTCGACCGAGTTTTAAAAAGTTAACTATGAGGTCATTATTTTGGACTTCTACTGTACAGTTAAAAACAAACAAACACTACTGACTTTTTAAGAATTCAGAAGAACATTAAATTTGTTGCTGTTCTCTATAAAACCTGCAGTGTGCACTGTGTTAGGGGTATGTTGCAATGTGTTGTTGTGTGACAATGTGACAAGACTAGAGTAGATATTACCCTGGCGTGGGGCCCCGATTGGGAGCAATTGGTCCACTTGGCTGAAAACTGGCCCTGAGCCCATGCCACCCTATTACAACCAAGTCACCTGCAATCCCCTGGGGAATTGGACCCCCACCCCCCAGGAAAAACCCACACAGTTGCGGGGAGAACATATAAATTTCTTACAGACAACGTGGGATTGGAACCCCTGTCCTGATCGCTGGTGCTGTAACGGAGAGTGGCACTAACCGCTACACCAACCGTGATCCCCACTTCGATATACTTGGGCAGCAGGCGTTGATGTTGTGGATGGGCCTGTTACCGTCGTTACGAGCCCAGAGGACCCCAAAAACCAGCAGGCAACAGAAATTCACCTAGAATGGTTACTTAAACAAAAATTGCTTTTAATTTTCTTTAAACATAATAACAAGATCAATCTTTAATTTATTAATATTAACTTAACTTAACTTAACCTCCTTCTCATTCTAAGCACACGTGTATGTAATGTGCTTGTGTTCAGGAAAGTTCTTTGCTTCACTGTCCAATCATTCACTTTTCACTTCTCCAAGTTCGATCAGTCACTTCAGTGTCTTGCCGAAGAAACTTGGCCCCTCTTGGATTTTCCAAAAGATAACCTCTTCTTCCAGGTTACCACAGAGCTCTTCCTTTTCCCTTATTTCAGGAGAAACACAGTAACTAGCTTGTAATTGACTACAAGGGTTTAGAATGACTCAGATCCCAAAACCCATCTTCAAATGGGGTCTTATAGCAGGAACACCATTCTTACAGCCTCCAGCACCAAATCCTGCTGTAAATCTGACTCTCTCTCTCTTTTTCTCCCCAAAGAATCACATGTATTTTTCCTTCTCTCTGTTTGCAAAACCACATGAACCCTCTTAGAATAGCAACCTTCAACCAACAATTTAAAATTCCAACCCCAGTCTTAACAGCACAAGAGTTTCAATTCTCGAGCCTAGGCACTGTGTGAACACAGTGAACCATTAACATCTACTTGTAAAATTGTCACAAGTTCTCTTCCATTGTCTCTACAATAGATTTATTTTTAGAATCAGCACAATTACAAGGTCAAGTTTTGAAGGCTGAATATAAGAGTAGGATTTTGTCTAATCCCTCTTTGTTATTAATTATGTGCACTGGTTCGGAGAGAATTGAAAATGTTTATCATTGGAGATTTAATCCTTTACCGTTGAAAAATGTTGAACTTATAAATTTGAGAAATTATTACAGAGAACTAGATAGCAATATTATGAGTTGGGTGAGCGAGCTCAAAAAGTTTTTACTTGGCAGTTAAAAAAGGAACAAGCTTCTAAAATAATAAATGCTATTAAACATGATTCAATGATTACATATAAACCTCAGGAAATTAATGGTGTTTGGTAAATTTTATGAAAAATTGTTACTTCTGAAGAATTGGAATATGAAGTTAAAATTGATAATTTTTTGTCTGATTTGGATTTAACTTCTTTGAAGGATAAGGATATTAAGGATTAGAATGCTACCTTCACTGTCAAAGATGTAACAGATGCACTTCAATCTATGCCTAGTGGAAAGTCTCCAGGAGATGATGATTTTACTTCTGAATTTTATAAAGAATTTCAAGACTTATTAATTCCTATATTGATGGATGTATTGAAACAGGAGACAGAGGATTTTTCCTTTCCAGATTCCTTTTCTAAAGCAATTATTACAGTTATTCTTAAGAAGGGAAGGGGCCAATTAAAATCAGGGTCTTATAGACCTACTTCCTTATTGAATGTTGACTATAAAATTGTTGCAAAGGTTCTAGCTAATAGGTTAGCAAAATATTTACCAGGTTTAATTCATGTAAACCAAGCGGGTTTTATCAAAAAATGATATTCAGCAGATAACATTGAAAAGTTGATTTCTTTAATTAATATTTCCCGGGAGCAATCTGACCAGGCAATGGTTATTTCTCTTGATGCAGAACGGGGCCTTTGATAGAGTGGAATGGAGTTTTTTATTTAAAGTTTTGGGGAAATTCAATTTTGGGCCCTTTTTTATTGATTATATAGAAGACCTACTGCTAGAGTTGTGACAAATGGACAGGTATCTTTACTTTTTATGTTAACTAGATTGACTAGGCAAGGCTGCCCTTTGTCACCAGCTCTATTTGCATTGGCTGTTGAACCTTTGGCTCAGATGATTAGACAAGATAGTAATATTAAAGGTATTAAGGTGAAATCTGATGAATATAAAATACATTTGTTCTGATATATTTAACACAACCTTTCAAATCTTTGGGGAGTCTGCATGATAGATTGGAGCTGAATGGTGAAATATCAGTTTATAAAATTAATTGGGGAAAGGATTAGCTGAAACGGATTACTCTCTGAGTAGGCATATTGTGAAATTTAAGTGGTCGGATCAGATTAAGTATTTAGGAATTTAGATAGATCGTAATTATTATCATTTATATGAACTGAATTTCCTACCTTTACTGTCAAAAATTAAAATTGATTTGAATCGGTGGGAAGATTTACATAATAGGATGAGTTAATTGTATTAAAATGCATATCTTTCCTCTAATTCAATTTCTTTTTCAATCTATTCCTTGAAAGATTCCTCAAAATGTTTTTAAAGACCTAAATGCTTTGGTGGAGGAAGTTTTTCTGGAAAGATAAAATGGTAAGGGTATTGTTGCAGAAATTAACTTGGACGTATCCATTAGGAGGTTTGCAACTTCCTAATTTTCAAAATTATTCAACTTATGAAGCCGTGGGATCAGAAAGGTATTAAACTGGTAGAAGATTGTTACGAAGCAGGGTATTTTGTTTCATTTCAAAGAATGAAAGAGAAATATGAAATATCTTTGAATACTCTTTTTACTTATTATCAAATTAAAGCCTTGTTGGATAATTTTGGGTGTACGTTAAAGTTACCCAGGCAGTCTAAATTTGAACTTTTAGAAAGAAAGGATTTATATCTGAGATGTATGCTTTATTGCAGAATAAAATGCTCAAGACAGATGTTTTTCTATCTAAATTAAAATGGGAAAAAGATTTGTCTAATTCTATTTCTCAAGATGATTGGATGAAGCTATGCGAGGATTGTATGACTAAAATTGTAAATGTAAGGTATTGATTGGTTCATTATCATTTTCTTCATCAATTATGTTTGACCCCAGAGAAATTAAGGAAATATAAGTTTATTTCTTCCGATTTATGTTTGAGATGTTGTAAGGAATTTGGTTTTTTTTTACATTCTACTTGGTTATGTGAGGCAGTGAAACCTCTTTGGGATAGATATAAGGAACTTTTAGAAGCTATTTTTAAATTGAAAATTCCACCTGACACTTTGGTATTTTTATTGGGGTTATATAAAGAAATTGAGTTTGGAGTTAAAACTAAATAAATTTCAAATTGCTTTTTTGAGATTGGCATTAGCTGTGGCTAGAAAATGCTTGGCAATTACTTGGAAAAATTAGACTAATTTGAGTATTCAGCGATGGTATTTGGAAATGAGATTTTGTATTCCGTTGGAAAAGATAACATATAATTTACACAATGATCATTCCTTTTTTGTTAAAACTGAACCTATATTTGGAATATATGGGGCTGAATTATTAATCTTCTTCCCACGCATTGATGGTGCTGCTCCGAACCAGGGCAAATAACTGATTGAGAAGTTTATGTTATGTGAACTCCTCTCTTTTTTTTCCTTTTTGGATAGCTTAGAGGGAGCGGAGAGGGGTGGGTGGGTTAGGGAAGGGGGTTGTAGGGAGTATACAGGTATTTATAAAAATATCATGTATGTATTATGTATTTCTTTTAGTTGTATTTTTTAATTGTATGACTTACCACAATTAATAAATAAAATTTTAATTTTAAAAGCTGGCCCTGAGCCCATGCCACCCAGTTATAACCAAATGACCCGCAACCCCCCCGGGGAAACAGGATACCACGAGGAAAACCCATGCAGACATTGGGACAACATACCAACTCCTTACAGATAGTGTGGGATTCAAACTCCTGTCCTGATCGCTGGTGCTGTAACAGAGTGACGCCAACTGTTGCACGAACTGTGATCCCCACTTTGGTGTACTTGGGCAGCAGGCATTCATGTTCTGGACGGGCCTGTTACCATTGTTATGAGTCCAGAGGACTCCAAAAACCAGCAGTATCAGATATTCACCCAGGCAATGGTTACTTAAACAAAAGCTTTTAATTTACTTAAAACATAATAACAAGGTCAATCTTTAACTTATTACTATTGACAACTTAACCCCCTTTTCATTCTAAGTGCACGTGTATATCTGTATATCATGAGTATATGTTCAGGAAAGTTTTTTGTTTCACGGTCCCGCGATTCACTTTTCACTTCTCCAAGTTCACTGGGATCAGGCAATGTTCATACTGAGTGCAGAACTTAACATTTACAATCTTCACCAGGCTCTGGTGCTTTAACTTAAATTGTTACCACAAAGGAAGGTTGGTTCCAGAGAGATATTCGTTGTTCACAAGACACACACAATATGATCTTCTTCAATCAGCAAATGTCTTGCCAAAGAAATTTGCCCCCTCTTCCAAAAGATCACTTTTCTTCCAGGTTTTCCAAAAGATAACTTTTCTTCCAGGTTTTCCAAAAGATAACTTTTCTTCCAGGTTTTCCAAAAGATAACCTCTTTTTCAGGAGAAATACAGTAGCCAGCTTGTAATTGAGTACAAGGGTTTAGAATAAACTGAACTCAGAACCCAAACCCATCTTTAAATGGGGTCTTATACCCTCCAGAACCAAATCCTGCTGTAAATCTGACTCTCTCTCTGTCTCCTCCCCCACCCCCCCACAAAAGAATCACATGTTTTTTCCTTCGCTCTGTTTGCAAAACCACATGACACTTCTTAGAACAGCAACCTTAAACCAGCAATTTAAATTTTCGAACCTAGTCTTAACAGCACAAGATTTTCAATTCATGAGACTAAGCTCTGTGTAAACCTGATGATCCATTAATACCTACTTGTAAAATGGTCACGTTCTCTTCCATTGTCTCTTCATAGCTCTTTCATTTTAAAGGTGATGCCTTTTGTGAAATGTTAATATCTGTTTGTGAAGTTTACCTAAACTAAACACCCTCCCCCCACAATCAAGACTTTTTAAAGATACTTTTTTCATAATTTTATTAACCCAATCCATAACACCATGCTGTATGTGTAAATTAAAAATAAATAAATATCCTCGCCAATCTTCTCCCAGTTCGACGACGTGGGTTTAGGGTTCAACCATCGTCTGTGCAAGAGACTTCCACAGGTCCTCATTCCTGTACATTTTGCCACTTCTCCTCAGGCAGTGACCTTGACCCCTGGTCCAGACTGTCCTTCTCACACTGAGTATCATTGAGAGTTCTCAAAGCACAGAAATGCTGGGACTCAGCCAGTCTCACAGCATCCATAGGAGGGAAAGTTTTCTCACCGATGTCGAGTCTGTGCCCTTCCTCAATGTACCTTGAAGAACCTCATGAAATCTTTACCTCCTTGGACCCCTGAAGACTGGCTGATTCCTTCAACATTTTCCTGTTTTGACTGCAATCACAGAGTCTGCAGACTTCCGTGCTTCACCGAGAGATCTGTCAGACATTCTCAGCTTTCTCACTCCTGAATACACATGGATTTGACCCAATCTCTCCTTATTCATCAAGCTCCTTGGGATTGAACAGCAAAATAATTTTACACAGACTGTGGAAAGGACGCCCCTTTTCCCAATCCCAGTGGACAAATCTCCTCTCCCTCCCAGCTGCTGGTGGAGTCTGCTGCGTGTGGGAGATGGCCAACACGCTCAATGAAGAGATTTATCTGTCATCCAATCTGAACTCCACTACATCTGCAATCGAACATCTCCACCACTCACTGAAATCAGCACCAGTTCTGAATCAGTTCAGGATGTAAATTGTGATAAAAATATTCTTATTTTAGGCAGATGTCCACGAAATGTCTGGAGAAAACAATGTTCTGGAGTTTATCGAGGAGACAGTGGAGAAGCTGGGACCTCAGGCTGATGTGAACCTTGGTGAGTCACACAGTGTAGAAACAGGCCATTCAGCCCAACTTGCCCATGCCGACCAGAATGTCCAACCCGCACTAGTCCCATCTGCCTGTGTTCAGCCATGTTGGTCTAAACCCACCCAT
Source organism: Narcine bancroftii (assembly GCF_036971445.1). Taxonomy (NCBI): domain Eukaryota; kingdom Metazoa; phylum Chordata; class Chondrichthyes; order Torpediniformes; family Narcinidae; genus Narcine; species Narcine bancroftii. The sequence continues at coordinate 190,879,537 of NC_091470.1, forward strand.
CTAGATACGCATTCATCTTTTCCTCAAATGTTGCAACAGTCCCTGCCTCACCTACCTCCCCCAGCAGCCTGTTCCATGCAACCCCACCCTCTGTGTAAAACAGTTACCCCTCAAGTTCCTGTTAAATCTCTCCCCCCTCACCTTAAATCTCTGTCCTCTGGTTACTGATCCCCCTACTCTGGGCAAAAGACTCTCTGCGGTTACACGATCTGTTCCTCTCATGATTTTGTACACATCTATGAGATCATCCCTCATCGTCTTGCACTCTGAGGAATAAAGCCTCAGCCTGCTCAACCTCTCTCTGCTGCTCAGGCCCCCAAGTTCTGATGACATCCTCATAAATCTTCTCCACACCCTCTGTTCTCAATACCCTGCCTAATGTTGGTTAATGTGCTGTAAATCTTTTTGATCACCTTATCTACCTGTAAGATCACTTCCAATCTGCTATGTACCTGTAATTCCAGATCCCTCTGCTCCACAACACTCCCCAGATCCCCGCCGTTCACTGTGTAGGGCCTACCCATGTTAGCCCAACCAAAATGGGACCCGACCTATTTCTCTATTAAATTCCACCAACCATTCCTCGGTCCTCCTGCCCACATGAATTGTAGAATGAGGATGGAAGATTATTGAAAGAGAAAATGCAGTTCTGCTGTATCTGTGACGGGGAACTCGAGGGAACAATCAAGTCAGGGATCTTGCATGGAAACCAGGAAATGTTGGAATAATCGCATCAAATAGTGGCTGGGCATCTGCAGTAAATGGGAAACACAAAGGCTGCAGTCATTGAAATCTGGAGCAGACAAAGAACTGCTGGAGAAGCTCAGGCTGTCAGACAGCATTTGTGGGTCGAGGTGGTCAATCAAGGATTCGAGATGAGATAATTTATCAGTGCAGTGACTGGTTGGGGACAAAGGAGTGTTGATGACCAGAGACAGTGAGAGGTTCTTCCATCATTCTCCAAAACTGACAACAGATTGGGTGGCACAGTTAGTGATCCCACTGTATCCATCTCTTTACCTCCCTCTGTAATAGTTTAGCCCTGTCAAGGTACAAGATGTACAACCAAACCACAAAGTACAACACACAGAGAATTTATTCGAGTCACGCTAGCGGGAATGAGCAGTAATTTGGGTAGACAAGGTCACCTCCCTAATACCGTTGAACCTCATTCAAAGTACAAGGTTACAGGGTACAATGTTTAAGGCATTTTTACTGCATATGATTAAGTGACCATTCCCTTGAGGATATTGTTACAAGCTGGGGTGTTACAGTCAGTGTTTGCTCAAGGCAGGAAAAGGGTTATCATTGATTGGCTTTCTATATGTGCATGACATAATTAAAAGATATGGATTTGTGGCAGACGTAACACAGTAGTTCAAAGGGTCATTTAAGACAGTGTTAGTCTGGCTCTTGGCACTTGCTTCCCAAGCGATCTCCATATGCATTATTTTTAACAGGATTAGTTGAATTGCAGACACTGAAATAAAGCCATCGGGGTGCCCTTGGTTGTTCTGCAGGCTTTTGATGTTTCTCCATTCTGCTTGACCAGCTTGTAGTCCCGTCAGCTGTTTTTGGGTGATGGGAACCCGTTTATGAATGGGCTGCGTCTGACAGCTTGTTATGTGTAACCGGAAGGTAATAGTGTGATTGGTGTAGAGGGGACCAGGAGATGGCTTTATGGAAGAGGTTAAAATGGATAGTTGTCTGGAATGTTGTTAGTTGCAGCTGATCTGTCTGGGTGGGGGTCTCAATATCCATTTCTTAGTAAGTCACATAATCATTTAAAAAGTCTATAGTTATGATAATTGTTTCAAAGTATCCAATATCTTAACCCGATGACACATTCATTTCATGATTATTGCCCACCAATACCACAACTCAGTCCTTATATTTTTCTCTCTAACTCTTCTCCACCTTCTCTCCATCTCCCACAATGATACCTGACCCACCTCTGGGTCCCTCTTCTTTCCCCTTTTATATATTTATGATCCCCCTTCTAACTTTATCTTGATAAAGGCTTCGGATGCGATTAGTTGACTGATCATTTCTACCCTTGGATGCTGCCTGACCTGATGAGTTGTTCAGCAATTCTTCATCTACATGTCAGGGGTTTGGTTGAATCTGTGTCAGGTCACAACTGGAGAATCCGATTTCAGTGACGAGGAGCTTCAGGTCTGGGGTGAGACCGGAGAAGCAGGTGGTGGTTCTGCTTTGATCTGTGAGGTTGAGGGGAAATTTGATGATGGAATCAAGATAAGTCTGGTTTGGAGACAGGGAACAGAGGGAAGTGGTTTCATGCGAATTTGAGGAAGTGACCAGGATGGTTAGTGTAGCTGTTACAGCACCACCGACCTGGGTTTGAATCTGGCACTGCCTGTCAGGATTTGGTAAGTTCTCCTCGTGTCTACGTGGGTTTTCTCTGGGTGCTCCAGTTTCCTCCCTCCCATCAAAATGTATGGGGATTTTAAGTTAATTGGGTATTTGGGTGACACAGGCTCATGGGCCAGAAGGTGCTGTTACGGAGCTGTCTAAATTAAATTAAAATGTAAAAAAATTAAAGGTCAGGTGGCATTTTAATTCCACACCCCATTCCCACACTGGCTTGTCTGTCCATGGTCTCGTGCTGCCAAATCGAGGCTGCCCGCAGATTAGAGGAACATCACCTCATATTGTGTCCAGGCACCCTCCAATCAGACAGCATTAACATCAGTGTCTCCACCTTCAGTTCTTTCTTCAAGCCCGAGTTGCATCCATGGGTCCCAGACACACCTGCCTTTTCACTGGCACTGCCATCGTTCCCAACCTCCCCCAGGACCTCTCCCCAACTCTGAAACGTCAACAACTGTGTGGGTGTTGCCTTTTCTTTCTCTCTCCTCTCTCTCTCTCTCTCTCTCTCACTCTCTCTATGACTGACTCTCTCCCTCTCTCTGTCTTCCCTTTTCCCTCTGCCTCCTTTCACAGAGCCAAAAATCAATTCTCCCCCCCCCCCCCCGGTTTTTTTGTTGGTGTGGAACCCTCCCTCGGCCAGTGGCAGTCTGAGTGGGCTGAAACCAATGGGGCTCAGAAGGTAAGGGGGCCCATCACAACCACTGCTACACCTCTCAATACGGGCTCATGTTGGTCCTGGGTCTACCCACCACTGGGGAGCAGTGCTGTTGGAGCAGAATTCTTAACCTGGGGCACAGCAAGAGAGATGTCAGTGCTTTTACCCACAATTCAAAACAGTACAGAAACCGTTCCCATCTCGCCCATCTTAAAGAGAAGGCATGAACTGCAACTAAACCACGTGATCACATTGTGTACATTGTCATGCACAGTACCCATCCACTCATCCCTGCTCCCTGTCTTCCACCAATGCTCGCCTTAAGAAACCTGTTGCTCTCTCAGACCTGCCTCTAGGCCAATCACCACGACGTGCCCCATTCTCCCTGACGGATTTGGTAATGACAATTGTCAGTCATGCTCCCTCACACCTGGTCACTGAGCACCCTGGCAGGGAGCGGGACCGGACTGGAGGAACTCAGCAGGTCTCGCAGCGTCCACAGGAGCTAAAGACTTAACTATCACTATATTCCTGTGGAGCTGAGGTTTACTTTTCAAAGAAGACTCTCCCTTCTCCTGTGTAATTTTGTATCGAGACTGTTTTTAGAACTGGTTTTATTTATCCTTTGGTTACTAACAGACTTTTCAAATTATTTGGGGCTGGGAGACGGCTTTTGTCAGGAAGTTTTGTTTGATTTTAATGAAGATTTTCCTCTCCTCCTCCAACAAACATAAATTGGTATATTCTCAGCACATCCCTGGCGGGTACATGTTGAATGTCTGGGGCATCACGCCCAAAGGCAAATAAATGGAACAATGTCACTTTATTCCATTCAATGAAGGGTGGAGGGCTGTGGGACAAGGGGAGGGGGGCTGTGGGACAGGTGGGCGAGGTTGGGGGAGCCTTACTAAAGCTCAGCTTAAGGCCCAGGTGGTAGTTAATCCACCGCTGCCCCCAGCCAGTCTTCAGTCTTTATTCTTACTCATTCCAGTACTTTACTTCATCCTTTGTGTAATGCGTGTCGAAAGAACCAAAGACTTGTTGATCCAAACCAAGGCTTTTATTAACTAAAAGACTGGAGCATATCACAAGTAGGTTGACCAGTCCAGAATGACTTGGTCTGGCTAGGAGCAATCCTTTAAGAGCTGCCAGTAGGTGTGGCTACACTCTCAGCCAATCACAGTCATCCTACACTACCATCTGTACATATGTACATATACACATTGGTGATAGAATCAGTACTATCACAACTTGCAGAAGGGCTCAGGCCTGAGATGTCGGGGAAATATCTTTAGATCCCGGAGGGCTGTGAAACTGGCTGGGTTGCTCCAGCATTTCTGTGTGTTTTTACTACCATCACAGTTTATACAGACTTTCACGTTTCCCTCCATGAGGTTTATTGTCATATACATAAGTACAGACAGAAAGAAAGTCTTAATTGCTGCGAATTCCCAGCTACAAACATTCAACAAACATTCACTCAAGTTTATTATCATTTGGAGGTACCTGTACAATCCGATGAAACAGACCACAGTGCATAATAATCATATACACATATATAGTTTCAAATAAATATAAATTTTGGGTGGATTTATTCGGTTACAGGATACTGTTCATCAATCTCACAGCTTGTGGGAAGAAACATTTCCCCAGCCTGGCAGTTCTGATTTTGATGCTCCCGTACCTCTTCCTGGTGGTAGTGGGTTGAAGGTACTGTATGCTGGAGGGAAAGGGTCCTTGATAATTCTTTCAGCCCTATTTAAGCAACAGTCCCTATGATTCTCATCAATGGAAGGAAGGGAGACCCCAGTGATCTTCTTGGCCATTTTGATGACCCTCTGTATTGACTTATAGTCCAATGCTTTGCAGCTACTGTTTCACTCAATGATGCAGCCAGACAGGACACTTAATTGAGTGAACTGCCAGACTGAGCCATCCATTTCAATTCTCCATCCCATTCCCTTACTGATGTGTCTCTCATGCACCGCCAGACTGAGACCACCTGCAAAATGGAGGATCAACACCTCATCTTCCATCTGGGCACCCTCTGACCAGATGGAATTAATGTCAACCTCTGGGTTCCATTAGAAACCAACCCCCCCCAGTCTTCTTTCCCCCACTCTCTCCCTGTCTCTCACACTCTCTCTCTCTCTTCCCCTCTTTTCCCCTTCTCCTTTCACAGCCAAAATCAATTCTTAACCTTCCTCTTGCTTCGAATTACCCCATTTTGTCTGTTGGTCTGTAGTACTGCCCCTGCCCCTCCCATTTTCCCCCCTTCATTCCCCAACCATTAAATCAGAAGCCTGTCTTTCCTCACTCCTACCTTGAGGAAGGGTTTAGGCCTGAAACACCAGTTCTGTATCTTTCCTTCCGATGGCGCTGCGAGACCGGCTGAGTTCCTCCAGCTTTTCTGTGTTTTGTCTGCAGACTTTAGTGATTCAGTCCCGGAAAATGTTGTCCAGATAGGGGCCAATTGCCCTCCTCCAATGCTCAGGAAATGAATGCACTGCTGTTGCCTTCCTTTCTAAAGAGGAGATGTTGGGGGTCCAGGATGGCTCATCCTTTATGTGCACACCAAGGAACTTTGTGCTCTCCACGACGAAACCATTGGCACAAACAACACACACCACGGCCCAATGGTACAAACAGTTCCATTTCTGCTTTCTGGTCACTATTCTCCCCTCCCCTGTGTTCCCCACTCTCTCAGAAGAAGAGACTCTGCTCCCATTGGCAGCCCGATGATGAGCACTCTGCGGCACATGGAAAACTTTATCCCCTCTCCCACACAGATTCCTGAATGAACAATGAATCACAGACTCTGCCTGGCTTTCACTTCTCTTTTCTCTTGCGCTATTTTTATTTATTTTCTCAGGTGATTTAGATAAATGTTTACCCTATGATGCTGCCACCAAACAATGAATCTCATGACATGTTCTTGACAATAAATTCTGATTGTGAGAAGATCATAATGTAAAAGAAGAAAGGGATAAATAAATATATTTGCAGTTGGCGAGTGGTGACAAAACCTGTTATGTGGATGGTGCGGACATCTTTGGTGGGGGGGGGGGGGAAGGGTTGTTATGGTCGGGGGAGGTTTAAGAGCCCGATAGCTGTTGGACTGAGTGCGATCCATCTTTGAACCTGTTTCCCAAAGCAAAGACCATCTCAGACAAAATCTGAATTCCTGACATTGACGCCCAGAGCCCAAACAAGCAACAAGAGTGTGATGTGGTTGAAGGCGTGGTAGGACAATTGGCGATCTGATCTGCGGTGAGTGTGAATGATTATTCTTAGTGAGGATTCAGTGCTAGAACGTGGCTTCCTCTGCACTGGAGAAGTTCCTCTTGCTGGGCATTCAGTCCTTATAACATGGTCTCTCAGTGGGGTGTGGGTGAATATTGGTTCATGCCCTCCTGCCCATGGGAAACAGTTGCAATAACAAAACTGAGAAGTCGCACTCATTCCCCAGCAGGTTTCTGTAGCCTTGGAGATGCAAGTCATCCGGACCCTCCCCAAATGTAGCAGGGTCCCTTCCTCGTTCAATTTCTGACAGCAGTGTTGGAGTTGGTGCTGCCACTGCACAGTTGAAGGGTCATCTTGGCAATATTTATATCAAGAGGCCATTTTGTCTTTCAGGTCCTAAGGTTATATTCGATGTGTGGCTCAAAGGGAATGGCAAGATCGTGACACCAGTGAATTCCATCATCTACGACGAGGTCATTGTGAACATGGGTGGAGGCTACAACCCCAAGACTGGGAAGTTCACCAGCCCAAGATGTGGTGTGTATTTCTTCAGCTACTCCTCACTGCCAGGCCGAGGAATGCAGACCGATGTGGCTCTGATGAAAAATGGCAAAGAAGTGAGTTTGATCCACAGTGTGCTGGCCAACAAAACTTCCCAGACCTCCATAAAGAACATCATCATTGAGCTCCACAAAGGTGATGAGGTGTGGGTGGAACTGCTCACTGGCAACCTGTGGAGTAAGGCAGATTCACTCAGCTTCCAGGGATTCCTCCTGGCACAGCCGTAGACCTGGCCACAGTGCGGTCACGTGACCTGGCAAGGGTATGGTCATGTGATCCAGCAGTGGTGCAGCCCAGTGACCCGGCAGTGGTGCGGTCAAGTGCTGCAGCTATAATGTGGTCATGTGATTCAGCCATTGCCCAGTCATGTGACCCAGCCATTGTCCAGTCATGTGACACATCAATGCTTTGCTTCTGAAAACCCTTCGCACTTTCTCACATGTTTGCAGTTGAAAATGCTTAAAACCTGCTGTGATGTTATTGAATAAACGAGCTTCACTCATCACACTGGTTCATTGATGACGAGAGACTGGGTGACTCAATTTTACTGGTTAATAAAAGACAGGTTAGAAAATAGTCTTTGGCAAAACCTGCACAGGCACAGAATTGAAAATAGTTCCCCAGGAACAGGATGAGGGCCATTCAATCTGAGCCTGATCGGCCTTGCTTCCAGAAAATCTAATTTCCAGCATCAATACTCTGGCTCTGCAAGAATTCTGCATGTTTCAACACAATGCACTTTCATCCTCCCAAACTCTGGAGGGAACGGGCATGTGTTCCCACAAGATGAACCCTCCTCCCCAGGTCTCAGTCGAGGAAGCCTTTGCTGCTTGCCTGCAGGCTCCTTCTTCCGGAGGTCTGGGAGACCCGACGTGGACAATATTCCCAACATGGTGTCAGGAGGACTGACCCTGCAGGAAATCACCTCACTCCCGTCACCCTCTCACCACTCAGAGCTGGACCCCCTTCCACTTTTCTTTTCTTCCCATGTGAGCTGTTGCCACCCTCTGTCCCAAGCGCCAGGTTATCACATCCCTCATAGCCAACCTTCATTTCGCTGAAGCCTCTCTGCTTCTTCCTCATCTCCTTCCCTGCTCCACCTCCACCACTCGGCCCCTAAAGTTCTTCCCTATCATCCTCATGGTGCTATTGAACAGGTCACAGTGGACTGGTCACTTGATAAACTTCTCCAGCCCCACACATCACAAGGACCACAACATAGGTACTAGAACATAGAAAATGACAGCACAGTACAGGCCCTTCAGCCCACAATGTTCTGCTGACGAATATTAACCTACTCCACAACAATCTAGTCCTTCCCTCCATTTTTCTTACTTCCATGTGCCTGTCTCAGGGTCAAATGGTAGCAGTGAGAAGAGTTTGTGCCCAGAGTGAAAGGTGTCCTTTATGATGACGGGCACCTTCTTCTGCAACAGACATTAGTGGAGCCAAATTTGGAGAAATGTGTGCAGTTTTGATTACTTAACTGCAGGAAAGATAGCAATAAGATTGAAAGAGTGCAGAGAAGATTGACTAGGATGTGGCTGGGACTTCATGAATTGAGTTACAAGAAAAGGTTAAACAGGTGAGGTTTTCCCTGTAGAAGAAAGAGGGAAAATTTGACAGATTTATTCAGAATGATGATGGGTACAGATAGAATGAAAGTAAATTGGTTTTTCCCACTGAGGGGAGGTGAGATACAAATCAGAGGACATGTGTTGAGTGAAAAGGGAAATGTTTAGGGGGAACTTCTTCACACTGAGAAGTGGGAGTGTGGAACAACCTGCCAGCTAAAGTGGTGAATGCAACTCAATTTTCACATTTAATAAAAATTTGGACAGGTACATGGAAGGGAGGGGTATGGAGGACTATGGACTGGGTACAGGCCAGTGAGACTTGACAGAATAATAGTTCATCTCAGACTATGAGGCCAGAACGAGTGTTTTCTGTGCGGTAATGTTCTATGTTTCTACGGGTGGCAGGTCAGGGCCTGTGATGGACCTTGCTGTGCATGCTACCTGCAGACCTCCCCTATTCTACGTCTGCTACCCAATGCACATGTTCACCTGTCAATTCTACACCCACCTTGTGTCCATCAAGGACCATAAGTTCATCTCCCTTAAGACTGCAGCCCCTGTGATTCCCCCATCTCGGCCCCAGCCGCTTGCTCTTCAGAGCTCCCCACATCAGCAACTCACCGGAGCTCCCAACACCTTGGCCACCTGATCCAGGCCCGGGCCCAGCCACCCACTCTATAGAGCTCCAAACCCCACAGCCACTAACCACAAAAAGCTCCCAATGCCACAGCCGCCCACACCAACCTGGGCCCCAGCCACCAAACCAAAGGTACTCCTTTCACCACAGCTGCCCATTCCAACCTGAGCAATAATCCCCTAATCACCGGAGCTCCCAACACCAATGGCTGACTCCAGTGCTAGACCTGCAGGAGAAGATACTGGAGCCTCACTCGCTGACCCACACCACGAAGCTCTCGACACAGACTGTTACTAGACCTCACTGCTGGATCCCTCTCACTTATCCCCATCACTACACCCTCCCTATCATCCTGCACCTTTCTCCCTACTCCAGCCCCTCTTCTCAACCCTCAGATCTTATCTCCCCCCTCTCCCTAGCTCCCCCTAACTTCCTCTACCCACTTCTGACCTCCCCTTCCTCCACCATCCCACCCCTACTTCTCCTAGCCCCACTTTCCCTCTCTGATATCCCCTGCCTTCCACCCACCACCAACCTGCCCCCCCCAAGGCCCCTTGTCCTTCCCACCCCCACATTTCATTTCCACCCTCGGACCTCATGATGCTCCAGCTCCCCCAACACCGATTCCCACTCTGACCCCTGCTTGGATTTTATTATCCCCTCTGACCTTCCTCTCTCAGTAGATGCCTCACCTTCTTCCCCCTCTACCCACACCTCAATGAGTTCTGCGCATGCCACGATGCTGAACTCTTCTTCCGTTGCCTCCACCACCATGACCATGACTCACCATCCCCCACCCAAAACCCTTTCTCCCACTTGAAGCCTTCTTCCTCCTCCTGGACACATTGTCCTGGCTATCTGCCAGCTCTGCAACTTTTTATTCCCAACTGCCATCAAGACATCAACTGTCTGAATTTTATCACCCCCCCCCTCTTGTTTTCCAATCTCACCTCCTCTGAATACTGTCCTCCACTCTCTCCACAACAATCCTAACCTGACCATCAAACCCACAGACAAGGATGGGGCTGTTGTGGTCTGACACACTGACCTCTACCTTGCTGAGGCCAGTTGAAAGCTCTCAGACACCTCCCCCTATCAACCCCTCCCTCAGGAACCCCCACTACAAATCAAGCCACCATCTCCACCATCTCCAACCTCTAGTCACCTCCCATCCTTGGCCACCAACCTCATTCTCTCCCACCCTTGTACTATCTGTTTCTACCTTCTACCCAAGATACACAAACCCAACCATTCAGGTAAGACCCATTGTTTCTGCCTGCTCCTGCCCCACCAGAGTACTTTCATCTTACCTTGACACTATCTTTTGTCCCTGGTCCAATCCCTCCCCATCTATATCCACGGCACTTCACATCCCCTCCATCTCCTCAATGACTTCAGATTCCCTGAAATGGACTATCCCATCTTCACAGTGGATGTCCAATCCTTTTGTACCTCTACCCTCCACACACAAGGTCTGAAAACACTTCACTTCTTCCCCAGTGGCCAGGAGGTGCCACACTTGCGCCCACATCTCCACTCTCAACTCAGTCCGTGGCCCCAAACAAGCCTTTCAAGTGAAGCAACACAGGACTAGTTTACTGAATCTGGTACTCCATTTGTGGCATTTTCTACATTGCAGAGACTGTCGCACATTGGGAGATCTCTTCACTGAGCACCTCCTCTCCATCCACAACAACAGCGACCTCCCAGAAGCCCATCACTTCAATTTCTGAGTCACACTCCAAGACCAACATGTCTATCCATGGCCTTTTGCACTATCCCACCCAAACCATCCACAGATTAGAGGAACAACACCTTATGTTTCGTCTGGGCGCCCTCCAGCCAAATGGCCTTAACATTGATTTCTCTGCTTTTTGCTAACCTGCTTGCCTTGTCTTTCCAGTTCTCCCCTCCCTTCCCCTTTTTCATCCAGCCATTCCCTCTCCCCCTCATTGGTGCTGTCCCCTCCCTCCCTTCACCTCTCATCTGCCTTTGCCAGCCACCCACCCCCCCCCACCTTTTTGTTTGGATGCCTGCCAGCATTCTCTCATATCTTGGTGAAGGGCTCAAGCCCGAAACGTCAGTTCTGTATTTTTACTCTTCTTGTCGGACTCTGGCTTTACCTTACTCTTAATTTAGTCTATGTGTGGTCTGAGTCCAGCGTGTTCTTTGAATGAAGTGATAGGAGAAGGTGTTCAGTTCAACAGTCAATTTATTACACAGCACAAGAATAAAACTTAACAGACCTCTGGGTCAGTCGTTAGTTCATAGGTCACCTGCACAGTGAGCTATTCCCCAAGACTGACCCCTATTGTCCAGTTGGCTCAGTTTATATAGATCAACCTTATCATACAGAACAAAAGTTGGCTTCCTTTGCTAGATTTCATTATCATACAGAACAAAAGTTGTCTTCCTTTGCTAGATCTTTTTGCATAAGGGTTATCACAAGTCATCTCCTGTTTTGCAGATATCTGGGGTGTAGCACTCCCATCTTAATCCTCCAGGCCAGACTATCCTGTTGTGTTGATCAGAAATTAATTCATCCCCAGATATTTCTAATCACCATTCTGTCCCTGCCTAGCCAATTTCTGCTGTTCTCTTTAACACCTCCTCCTGCCTTAATCTTCCTCCTAGACTGGTTTTCCATTCCCTTTGTTTCTTGCAGGCCATTCTTTGTTCTGGTCTGGCCTGTGTCTCCTGTGCTACTCACCACCTCCTTCAGTTTGAGCATTCCTCCTAAATCGTTTTATGCATTTCCTCTCCCTGTATTTGGGAGCAGACAATTTTGCTCAGCCAACTTTGCTCCATGCTGCCATTGCCACTTAATCACATTCCTCTTTTTCCCTGAACCATGCAGTAAATACAAAATTATTAATTAATAATTTCTTTCATAATGTTTTAACCCCTAGATTCCAACAGTCCCCCTTTTGGTCTCATGAAACTGAGACCAACCACCTGTTACCTTATTCGGCCGAGACCTCAGGAGTTACTGCCAGGATCGGCATTTCTGACCCCTTGTAGTCATTATACTCTTGGGAGGCAGTAGGGACAAATACATGCCTTGGGGTCTGGGGATGGCTCTCTGTGAAAACGCTCGTTGAATCAGGCACTGGAGGCAGGGAAGGATGCACGGGATCAGGATCAAAGCCAACACCACCACTCCAGCAACTAGCACTGCAGTCTGTATTCATCCCCAGTCTCCAGAGAACAAATTTCTTAGCCATGAGCTGCCCCAGGGTCGCCAGGTCTGAACCGGGACATGAGCTAATTTGCAAATGCCTGAGGAAATCTCCTTTACTGCTTGCCCATTGTCATCGATTTTTAAACAACAATTAGTGAGATTCAATTTCCCACACACTCCCCCTTCAGTGGCTAACAAGTAGTCTAATGCTAAGCGGTTTTGAAACACCGTGGCCCTAATCTGTTGCTGCTCTTCTGCCAACAGATCAAGGGCTGTGGCGGTGTTATTGGTGATAATTTCCAAAATAGCTTGTAAACGAATCAGACGGTTTATCATGTAAATTGGGGTTCAATATCCCCAGGACCCATCCTGGGCCCAAGTGGCAAGTCCATAATAAGAAATAATGCGCTCTGGAGGCCAGTCCTCTCCCCACTCACCGATCTTTAAATCCCTCTTCTGGCGGAGCCCCTGATATACACGCACAGCTAACTGATGGGAGTCGTTCTGGGGTAAAAGCACAAATTGTGGTTGAATGATACCTATACAGCAAGTTCCCCTCCAGTCTGGCTCCAAAAAAGTGTATGCCATATTCCCACAAATCCAATATAAACCCTCTGGGGAAAATCCGTGTGGAGAGGGATGAGCCCACAATTGTCTGAGTGAGGGAACCCCTTCATATGGATTATCCCCTGTGCAATTCCATACTACTTTCCCACTGGAGTTATCTGTTATAGGTCTGCAATTTGCTTCATTCTGTGGGGCCAGGAACCACCGGGGTCGCTGAGGATGCCATCGAGGGAACTTCCCCAAGATTTTAACCCTTGTGCATCTCGAATCTCCTTTATAATGATTGCCTTGCTCCTTCCTGATACATTCCTCCCCTAATGGGTGATTCGCTAAATGCCATGTCTGGCGGGGCCACGTCTCATCTGCCGATCCGTGAAAACTCATCAACTCCCACACTTCCAGGGGCTCCCCGCTCCATGGCCATGACCCATCTCTTGTGGGTCCCCATACCCAACAGTTTTTACCCCCAAGAGTTCTGCCGTAGTTTGGCAAAGGTCTACCCATTCATTGTCACCTACTCCGTGAGTGACTGCCTGGCGTTTAGCGTTGGCATAGATATCCCCCTTATCTTTGTCCCATACGTATGGTTGTTTTCCATTTTGCCACATGGGTTCCCACTGTTTCCTCTGAATGGGTATTGAGCCCCCTTTCTCCTTATCTCGGTCTCCCTCCAGGGCACAAAACCATGTTACTCCTTAGGGACAGCGGTCTCGATTTGGCGTGCACTGTAATGATCCCCTATTGAATTTAACATCATACACGCGTCCATTATGCACACACTTACGTCCCATGTGAGTCCCCACAAAGTGTTCAGGAAAGTGAGTCCAATCAGCAAAGTACTGTTCTTTTTCATTATGCGACCCCCAGCCAAGTGCAAACACTTCATACAGTGGTTTTCTTCCCCAGCCCCTTCAAGGGCTCGGAACACCAGTCCCCACAGTCCCCACATAGTATTCATCCCAGCTCCCTTCATTGTTTTGATGCCAATAAATTGATTATTCTGTCAACCACTGATAGACAGTCACCGTAGTCCAATAGTCTCTTTAAAAAGGGACGTGTTAAGTGTTCTTAGTCCATGGTTTCTTCACAGGGTCCCAGTCATCTCTGTTCGAATCTGTTCCAGTGTCCGTGTAGGTGGGTCCGTTGCTGTTCACCGACTCCAATAATACCACGTCTTGCCTTTTCCCTGTAGTCGAACCGCTTGGGACGTCCTCTCCACCACTCTGTAGGGTCCTGTCCACCTGGGCTCCGACCACTTTCTCTTGATGACCTTTAGCAGAACCCACTCCGCGACTGAAGGTATCGGTGTTTCCCCTTTTCTGTTGGGACTTGTGACCTGTTGTGAAAAATCTGACACCAGAGCCGTTAGTTTATCATAATAAAGCTTACATCCCATTGAACTTACCTCATTCTTCGTAGTCTGAATTCCGGCTCCAGGCCCCGGAAACTGGTGCCCCGTTTGTAGTTCATATGGAGTAAAACCTGTCACAGAACTTACCGAACTCCTTATTGACATTAATGCCAGGGGCAACGCATCCACCCAATTTAGTTTGGTCCGTGCCTGTACTTTCCCGATCTTACCTTTTATTGTTTGGTTCATCCTCTCCACTTTCCCTTGGGATTGTGGATGGTACACCGTTCCAAAGGCATGTTTTAACCCTAACATTGCTTCTACCTCCTGAAGATCATTATTCTTAAAATGACTTCCATTATCGGACCTAATTTTTCTAGGAACTCCGTGTCTTGGAATATACTGGTTGATCAGGAATTTACATACCGTCCTTGCATCTTCTCTTTTGGCAGGGATTGCCTCCGGCCACCCTGTGAACACATCTACTGCTACTAAGAGGTATCGATAGCCACTTACCCTCTCAATCATGTCCATATAATCAAGTACAATTTCCTGCCCTTGTAACTTAGGAAATGGGAACTGTCCTTCATGTGGCTTTACAGTCGCCTTGACATTGAAAGTTATACATACCTCACACTCTCTAATATGGTTCTCCACCATCGCCGGCAGGAAGGGGTGCCACCAATGGATCAAATACCTTATCATCTGCTTCTTTCCACAGTGTGTTAGCCCATGCGCCTCCTCAAGGAGGGGGTTCATGAGTCCAGATGGCAAAACTGGCCTCCCGTCTATCGATCTCCATAGTCCTTGATCCTCGGTTGCCCCCCTTTCCTCCCATACCATCCTTTCCTGAGGTGATGCCTTTACTTGTTCCTGTATTATTACTTCTACCCTACACAGTGTTAATAAGTCATGTGCTGTTCTGTCTGCCTGTATCATAATAAAGTGAGGGCCGTATCCTGCTGCCCTTTTAGCGGCCATGTCCGCTTCCTGATTTCCCCGAGCCACCATCGTATCTGTTCTATCATGTCCTTTACATTTAAGAACTGCTAATGCCCTTGGTTTCAGGAGGGCCTCAGCCAGTTTCCAACGTCCTTCTCGTGTTTAATTGGGGTTATTGCTGCTATTAAAAACCCACTTCTAATCCATTGACTAAGCTCAACCAGTATTGTCCCTACCACATATGCCGAGTCTGTAGATATATTGACCTCCTTCCCTTCTGCCCATTCTAATGCTGCTATCATTCCCTGTAGTTCTGTGAGTTGTGCTGACTCCTTTCCTCTCACTGTCCCTGTAATGATTTCTTCAATTCCTCCTGTAGTTTTTCGTACCACCGCATAGGCAGCTTTCAATCCATCTGTGGGGTGTCTGTAACAACACCCATCTGTAAACAAGGTTTCATATGGTTCTCTCAAGGGTGTAGCCTGTAAGTCAGGTCTTATTTTAATATCCTTTACTACCCTCTTCTCACAACAGTGTGGTTCTCCCTCTCCCATATTGTCTGCCATGTTAATGCCTTCATGGGTAAATGTAACATTTGGAGCATTCAGGATCTTTTCTAGTCTCGTCTGCCTTAGTGAAGTCATTGTAAATGCTGTCAAGCTCACAAGTGCTACAATGCTATGTGTTGTTAATACCGTCAGGCCATGTCCCATTACTATGTGTGCCACCTTTTGTAGAATCTTTGCTACTCCCACTTCATGTCTCGTACATGGTGGGTGTCTGTCTTCCGTCGGGTCTAGTGTGATACTCACATACATGAGCACACATCTTCCACCCCCTTTTTTCTGAAAAAGAACACCATCAATTGTGTGTGCTTTTTCAGAAACATCCAAAAAGAAAGGGAGGTTATAATTTGGAATCGCCAAATCTATAGCTGTTGTAAGAGCTTGCTTCAATAGAATAAAACTCATCTCAGCCTGTGCAGTCCAATCAAGTGTAGCTCCCAGATTCCTCATCCCTTGCTCATTCACCAAAGTTCGCAGTGGATATGTCAACTCACCATACGATGGGATAAACTGCCTACTACAACCTGACAAACCCAAGAACGAAAGCATTTCCTTAACTGTCTTTGGTTTTGGATGATGTAGTATCGCTGTTCGATGTGCAGGGGAAATCCCTGTGCCTTTCGCTGAGACCATTCTCCCTAAAAAGGTGACCACCTGTCTGCAGCATTGCAGCTTTGAGCGAGAGACTTTAAAGCCTGCCTTGAACAGCTGCACTAGCAGGAGACAGGTGGCCTCCAAACAGGAAGTATGATCAGGTGCTGCTAATAGGATGTCATCTACATACTGGATCAGAACTACCCCACCTGGCAGTGCTAGCCCCCCCAGCTGTTCTTTCAACACCTGATAAGATAAAGCCCTGCGGAAGCCTAGTATACCGTAACTTTCTACCTTTATACGTGAACAAAAAAAACACATCTCTTAATGGTTCTGCCAGCGGCAAACAAAAGATAGCATTCGCTAAATCTATGCAAGAGAACCACTTGTGGTTAGGGGTTAAAGCAGTCATGGCAGTATATGGGTTTGGTACTGAAACTGTGGGTGTTCGCACAATACCATTGATGCGCCTTAAGTCATGGGCCATCCGATATTTTCCCGTCTCCTGTTTCGGAACAGGTAAGATGGGTGTATTCCAACTTGAGCTCGAATGCTCCAACACCCCTGAATACATAAGGCCATCAATGGTATCTGCCAAACCTTCCTCAGCTTCAGGTTTGTGGGGATTCTGCATCTGCCAAATTGGGGTGTAATCTGACAGTTCGAAGGTTATGGGATCAACCTGCTGACAAAAACCCACATCTGCTGATCCCACTGACCACAGGTTCTCAGGGAGAGAATCTAGCATAGGGGCCGAGTCGGGGTGATCCATCTTCTCTCTACCATGAAAGTGTTCAATGTGTCTATGCTCAAGGAGGACTCGATCATATGTCGGGGACAAAATCCTGTATGCCTGACCAGATGAGGAGAACTGCACTGTTGGTATTTGGGTGTCAGACCAGTCACTAAAGGACATCAAGTTCCGACTCATCGGTCCCAAATCTTTTGCCTGGTGAGTAGTGCCAATTGCAAGGGAGACATGAGGAATGGCCTCACCTGCCATCACATACCATTCCAGCTGTTCAGATGTCAGTGCTACCGTAGTGGCCACTCCCTCCTTTCCTACCACTATGTAGTCCGAATTAATTTCCCATAGCATGCCCTCTACCTCTTCATAAAAGGCATGCTGAAACATTTCATCCCCACCCCTATCGTAAAAGAGGGTCATATGGGGGGGGGGGTCCGAGGGAGGGGTATACGGGTGTAACACCTGGATCCACGGGTTCCATTGATTATAAAGCTTTAGCAGCCCTCCCTTTTGTGGGTCCTCCGGTTCCAACAGCCCCCAGTAAATGTCAGCCCATTGTCCCTCAGACACGGATCCTCCAGCTGCCGCCAACAACATCTGAGAACTGGAATGAAGTGTAGTTAATGAACAGTTCATAGAATATCTATTTGGAAAGGTGACCTCTATTCCGCTGGGTCCGCAAAGGATTGATGCTCTGCACCTGACCAGCAGGTCTCTGCCCAAAAGATTAGTAGGGCACCTGGCTGACAAAATGTATTGATGTGTAAAAGTCTGTCCTGTCACAGAAGTGACTAGTGGTGTAGAAAATGGCAGATTTTCTGGTGTACCCGAGAACCCTATCAGCTGGACGCTAGAGGATAATGTTTTAGCTTGAAACTCAGCGCCAGTGAGTGTTGAAAATCTGCCTCCCGTATCCACTAAAAAGGATACTTCCATGTCCATTACTTTAATC
This sequence comes from Narcine bancroftii, assembly GCF_036971445.1. Taxonomy (NCBI): domain Eukaryota; kingdom Metazoa; phylum Chordata; class Chondrichthyes; order Torpediniformes; family Narcinidae; genus Narcine; species Narcine bancroftii. The sequence goes on from NC_091470.1 coordinate 190,897,502, forward strand.
TGCAGGAAAGGGTCTGCCAACCTAGCCTGCTCGTGGGTGCTCGGGCTCCGTCACTGTGGGCAATATTGCTCCTCCTCTGTCAGCAAAGGGAATTGTCTCTTCGGAGCTAGAGCCGCATGGGGTGCCTGATGTACCGGGGGTGGCACTGACGATCTCTGGGGCTGGACCCAATGCTCATTTTGTGGTGGTCCATATCCCCTTGCCCCAGTGTCCTAAGGACCCCAAACTAGGGGGCAGTCTCTCTTCCAGTGTCCTGGCTGACCGCATACAAAACATACGGCTGGTTGCATTCGTGGAGCACCCTGACCTCTCCCTCTTACTCGGAATCCCCCCATTGGACCTCCCGTTCTGCCCACATAGGTGGAACCCGGTGCCCAATTTGGGGCCGGGTGCCAACTTGTATTATTCCCTTGTGGTGGCTGCGGTGGATGCTGAATCATCTGGTTCGCACCCTTTGAGGAAATCTTTTTTGCCTCATTTGCCTTTTTCCTAGCCTCGTCCAATTGAAGTTTAAGGAGTTGCAGTTGTGCCGACTCTGTAGTTTGTTTGTCCTCCTTTTGCTTAGCCCTGTAACGTTTCATGTGATGGGTCAAATGTTTTTCCCATTGCTCATTTGAGCAGCCAGGAATATCAGGGTTATTCTCTAACGCCTCCCTAACTACAGCTGGCAGTCCGCTCGTTACTGCAGCCCTAAAGAGTGTAGTCTGCAAGGGATCTGTGGCTGGGTGTACTCCTGCTTTATCCGTCCAACTCTCCTTACACTGACTCAAAAAGGTCGAGATCTCCTCATCCTCCTTTATGGAAAAGGTCAGGGACTGCATGACACCGGGGGGAAGGGGAAACTTATCCCGCATTGCCCCTCCTACTACTGTAGCATGTTTGGCAAATGGCTCGGCATCGAGGCACCTAGTGATTCCTGCGATCATTTCTACCTGCTGTATCTCCCACAGCCCAAGCTGTTTCCCCAATAATGCTCTCCAATCCCCTATGGCTATCTTATGTCCCATCGTATATTGGCAGAACTTTCCCATCCACACTCCACCTCCCTCATTCGGAGGTGGCATTTTGTCCAAAATACAATTCATGTCGGTGAATGAGAAGGGTTGATACCTTTCCCCAATTTGCGGACCCTTATAAATTAGCGGCACCTGTCTATACCTTTCTGGAAGCCATACTTCCTCCCTGTCCCACAACGCATATCCCAAAGGGGAGCGAGGGTTCTCCTGACCCTGTCTTCTGTGTGTGATCATGCTTCCCCTGATCGTGACTGGCTGTTCCTCCTCTTCACTCTCAAAACTCACACTAGCTATTTCATTTTCCTCGTTCTGCTCTCTCTCCCGCTCCCATCTGACACTCGCTGGGTCATTTCCCTTCCTATTCTCCTCTTCTTGTCCCAGCTCTCTCTCATCTGTTTTTCCCAAGCACCTACTATTTTCCCTTACTGCACATATATCGTTCTGTATTTCGTGCACCCATTCCTTTGTTTCCTCCACTCTCTCCTGCGCAACTCTCTTCAGTCTCTCCTTCGCCTCATGTAGTTCTGGACCTGTTAACTCAGTGACATTCACTATTCCCTCACTTATCTGCATCGTTGGCATCTGGGGAATAGGATAAGGTGGTGGCAATGTCTCTGGTAACTTTGGATATAGCGGGGCTGATGGCTTAACCTCCCCCGTTTTCTCCTTTGTGATAGGGGATCCCTTTTTAATATCATGTTGAAGGTTCGCTTCCACAGCCATGCAAGCCAATGTCATATTGTGTAAATCTGCCCTTCTCTGTTCCTTCACTTCTTTCTGCTATTTAAGCCTTCTTCTATTCCATATAGATCCTTGTCCCTTTGCCTCATGTTCCTGTACCTCCTTTGCCGCTTCCCTCTCGGCTTCTCCTAAGTACATTATCAGCCGGATTTTTTCAAACCCTCGCGGTACCTTCCCCTGACTCTGCAGCTCTTTCCATATCTGTTCGTACCGTGCCATAGCCTGTACCTCCTCTCCCTTCGGTAATCCTCCCAGTAATTGATTCCTTGTTTTTTCCCACTGTCGGTTTACAGATGGGGGATCCATCTGTCTTCCCCGAACTTTTGCCCGACATCCCTAATTACTCATTCCATCTATGTTCCGATTTTTAATCCTTTAGACTTCGTACTTCACTGGGTCTCTCCCCTGGTAGGATTTTGCCAACCTGCAATCTACTTCGACCCTTCCCACGTTATTATAAACACCCGCGGCACACTGTACACAATACTTAACCAATAACTATTACCCAAGATATACACTCCTTAAACAAATACTTATCATACACTACTATGATACAAGATCCTTAAACAAATACTTATTATACACTACTATAATACACGATCCTTAAACAAATACTTATTATACACTACTATGATACACGATCCTTAAACAAATACTTATTATACACTACTATGATACACGATCCTTAGACAAATACTTATTATACACTACTATGATACACGATCCTTAAACAAATACTTATTATACACTACTATGATACACGATCCTTAAACAAATACTTATTATACACTACTATGATACACGATCCTTAAACAAATACTTATTATACACTACTATGATACACGATCCTTAAACAAATACTTATTATACACTACTATGATACACGATCCTTAAACAAATACTTATTATACACTACTATGATACACGATCCTAAAACAAACACTTATTATACACTACTATGATACACGGTCCTTAAACAAATACTTATTATACACTACTATGATACACGATCCTTAAACAAATACTTATTTAACACTACTATGATACACGATCCTTAAACAAATACTTTTATTATACACTACTATGATACACGATCCTTAAACAAATACTTATTATACACTACTATGATACACGATCCTTAAACAAATACTTATTATACACTACTATGATACACGATCCTTAAACAAATACTTATTATACACTACTATGATACACGATCCTTAAACAAATACTTATTATACACTACTATGATACACGATCCTTAAACAAATACTTATTATACACTACTATGATACACGATCCTTAAACAAATACTTATTATACACTACTATGATACACGATCCTTAAACAAATACTTTTATTATACACTACTATGATACACGATCCTTAAACAAATACTTATTATACACTACTATGATACACGATCCTTAAACAAATACTTATTATACACGATCCTTAAACAAATACTTTTATTATACACTACTATGATACACGATCCTTAAACAAATACTTTTATTATACACTACTATGATACACGATCCTTAAACAAATACTTATTATACACTACTATGATACACGATCCTTAAACAAATACTTATTATACACTACTATGATACACGATCCTTAAACAAATACTTATTATACACTACTATGATACACGATCCTTAAACAAATACTTATTATACACTACTATGATACACGATCCTTAAACAAATACTTATTATACACGATCCTTAAACAAATACTTTTATTATACACTACTATGATACACGATCCTTAAACAAATACTTATTATACACGATCCTTAAACAAATACTTTTATTATACACTACTATGATACACGATCCTTAAACAAATACTTATTATACACTACTATGATACACAATCCTTAAACAAATACTTATTATACACTTCTATAATACACGATCCTTAAACAAATACTTATTATACACTACTAAACCAAATAACTATAACACAATGTACGCTATTCTATTTGGCCAAGTGTCTAAACCTATATCTCGAGATCGCTACGAGGGGACTCTAACCCCATTCTACTAGGGGGACTCTAACCCCCTTTTTCTACAGGGGACTCTAATCCCATTCTACTAGGGGGACTCTAACCCCCTCTTCTTGCAGGGGACTCTAACCCCTACTTCTTACAGGGGACTCTAACCCCCACTTCTTACAGGGGACTCTAACCCCCACTTCTTACAGGGGACTCTAACCCCCACTTCTTACAGGGGACTCTAACCCGCGTTTCTTGCAGGGGACTCTAACCCCCGCTTCTTACAGGGGCCTCTAACGTCTGAAGCTTTATTCTTTGGCTTTAACTAGGACTTTTGCAGATTAGTGACAAAACACAATTTTATCGTTGCCAATAGCAGAACTTCGTTTAAACTGGCGTCTGCTTACCTCCTTTTGTTGAATGGCCACTTGTTGTTATCACCACACCACAATCGACCGGTGTTTCGTATCTTTTTCTTCCGTCACTTCTCCATCTTCATCACGTCGGGGTCACCAAATTGTCGGACTCTGGCTTTACCTTACTCTTAATTTAGTCTATGTGTGGTCTGAGTCCAGCGTGTTCTTTGAATGAAGTGATAGGAGAAGGTGTTCGGTTCAACAGTCAATTTATTACACAGCACAAGAATAAAGCTTAACAGAGCTCTGGTTCAGTCATTAGTTCATAGGTCACCTGCACAGTGAGCTATTCCCCAAGTCTGACCCCTATTGTGCAGTTGGCTCAGTTTATATCGATCAACCTTATCATACAGAACAAAAGTTGTCTTCCTTTGCTAGATCTTTTTGCATAAGGGTTATCACAAGTCATCTCCTGTTTTGCAGATATCTGGGGTGTAGCGCTCCCATCTTAATCCTCCAGGCCAGACTATCCTGTTGTTTTGATCAGAAATTAATTCATCCCCAGATATTTCTAATCACCATTCTGTTCCTGAATGGCCAATTTCTGCTGTTCTCTTTAACACCTCCTCATGCCTTAATCTTCCTCCTAGACTGGTTTTCCATTCCCTTTGTTTCTTGCAGGCCATTCTTTGTTTTGGTCTGGCCTGTGTCTCCTGTGCTACTCACCACCTCCTTCAGTTTGAGCATTCCTCCTAAATCGTTTTATGCATTTCCTCTCCCTGTATTTGGGAGCAGGCAATTTTGCTCAGCCAACTTTGCTCCATTGCCACTTAATCACATTCCTCTTTTTCCCTGAACCATGCAGTAAATACAAAATTATTAATTAATCATTTCTTTCATAATGTTTTAACCCCTAGATTCCAACATTCTACATAAAGGTCACTGTTTCACCTGCTGAGTTTCTGCAGCATTTTGTGTTTTTTACAAAGGCAGAGTCACATAGGCACATGTGCAGAGGGGAACAAGCACACAGGCATACTGGCACAGACACAGACATGGGCACAGGGGCACCGGCACACAGCCGTACTGGCACAGAGACAGAAGTGGGCATAGGCACACAGGCATACTGGCACAGACACAGACATGGGCACAGGCACACAGGCATACTGGCACAGACACGGGCACAGGGGCACCGACAGACAGGCATACTGGCACAGACAGACATGGACACAGGGGCACCAGCACATAGGCATACTGGCATAGGCACAGACATGGGCACAGGGGCACTGGCATACAGGCATACTGGCACAGAGACAGACTTGGGCACAGGGGCACTGGCACACAGGCATACTGGCACAGTCACAGATGTGGACACCGTCACTCAGGCACACTGGCACAGACACAGATGTGGGCACAGGGGCACCAGCATACTGGCACAGACACAGACATGGGCACAGGGGCACCAGCACATAGGCATACTGGCACAGGCACAGACATGGGCACAGTGGCACTGGCACACAGGCATACTGGCACAGAGAGAGACTTGGGCACAGGGGCACCGGCACACAGGCATACTGGCACAGTCACAGATGTGGACACCGTCACACAGGCATACTGGCACAGACAGATGTGGGCACAGGGGCACCAGCATACTGGCACAGACAGACATGGGCACGGGGAGCAGGCATACTGGCACAGATGCAGGCGTGGGCACAGGGAACAGGCACACATACTGGCACAGACACAGATATGGGCATAGGGAACAGGCACACAGGCATACTGGCACAGACAGACATAGGCACAGGCGTACTGGCACAGACACAGACGTGGGCACAGGGCCACTGGCACACAGGTGTACTGGCCAAGACAGACGTGAGCACAGGGACACAGGCGTACTGGCACAGATACAGGTGTGGGCACGGATTACTTAAGGTGGGATGTGAGCGGGAAGAAAACTTTGGAAACCACTGCTCGAGTTGCTGTGGCCCCTGTGAGTTTCCCTCGTCTGTTTGCGTCCTGTGCTGGACCCCAGCGTCGGTCGCCGTTCCTACTTCACTCCATTCCTGCCCTGGTTTGACCTCCCAAAGTGTCCAACACCTGACACTAATGAAATCCTTATGGGAATGTTCAACGTCCCCGGCGCACCCTTGAGTTGAGGGAGTGGGGAGGGGAGAGGGGAATGGGAGTGGGGGGATGGGGAGAGGGAGGGGAGAGTGTGGGGGGAGGAGAGAGAGAGAGGAGTGTTGGGGGGGGGGCCATCATGAGCATAGTTAACAGGATTGATTGAGGAGGGATCAGAGATGGGGATGGAGTTATAAAGCCCCCGGGGCTGCTGTCGGGGAACGCCCCTCCCTCGCTGGCGGTGCTCGGAGCAGCCATGAGCGGGCTTGGGGCTGATCTCCCCCTGAGAGAGGAGCTGCTCTGTCCCATCTGCCTGGAGTTGTTCACCGACCCCGTCATCCTGGGCTGCGGACACAACTTCTGCCGGCGGTGCGTCCAGGAGTTCTGGCAGCTTCGGCCCCCCGTTCCCCTCTGCCCCGAGTGCCGGGAGGCCGCGGGACCGGGTCACCTGCGGCCCAACCGGGTGGTGCAGCAGCTGAGCGACGCTTCTCGGCGGGACGCGCACCGCTACTGCCCTGAGCATGGGCTCCGCCTCCAGCTCTTCTGTCACACGGACAACCGGCTTCTCTGCCTGGGCTGCCGAGACGGGCCGGAGCACCGGGACCATTGCGCCAGCCCCATTCAGGAGGCTGCCCAGGCATTCAAGGTGGGAGGGGGAGCGAGGGGGGCGGGGAGCGGGAGGGGGGACCGGGAGGGGGGCGCGGGGGAAGCGGGGGAAGCGGAGGAGGGGGGGAGGAGGAGGAGGAGGAGGGGAGGGGAGGGGAGGGGAGGAGGGGGGAGGAGGGGGGAGGAGGAGGGGAGGGAGGGGAGGGGAGGAGGAGGGAGGGGAGGAGGGGAGGAGGGGGGAGGGGAGGGGGGGGGTGTTCATAAGCTACAGCTAATTTGGGCAGTGAAGTGTTTAAGGAAAAGGCTGTTTGTCCCGAGACCCCTCCGAGCAGTCTTGCCATCCACTCACCCCCTGTCCTTTCTCTGGGCCACTTTCACACCCAGGATCCTCCTTTCCCTCCCCAGGACAAGCTGCAGTCTGAGATGGCTTCTACCCAGGACCGCTCCACTGCCTTCAGCCGTTGTCAGTGCAGCCTGCGGGACAAGGAGTCCATGGTGAAGGTGAGCCATGATCCAGGGCACCGTTGGTTCTTCCACCAGGTGCTGGGCTGGGGCACCGTGTTTGGAGTGATGATGTCTGGGCGTGCTCTGTTGGCCATGAGCTCTGAAGTCCGTTATGTCATCTCTCACTGGACCTGTCTCCAACCCCGGGGTGTGGACTGGATTGGAGAAGAAAATGCATCGTTTTTTTCCCATGTTATACCTGGTGCTGTGAGAAGGGGTTAGTATTCCAGCACAATGCAGGGTCTTCAGCAACAATGGTGGGCCGCATTATAATTTTATTCACCAGTTATGTTTAATTCCTGAAAAGTTAAGGAAGTACAAGTTTATATTTTCTGATTTATGTTTTAGTTGGCTCTTTCTTGCATTCTATTTAGTTAATGTGAGTCAGTGCCACCTTTTTGGAATAGAATTGAGGAACTTTTAGAAACTTTTATTTAAATTTAAAACTTCACTTGACCCTGTGGTATTTTTATTGGGTTATATTAAGAAATTGAGTTTAGAATTAAAATAAATAAGACTAAAATTGCTTTTTTTTTTAGATTGGCTCTGGCTCTGGTTGTGGCTAGAAAATTTTTGGCAGTTACTTAGAAAAACGAGACTGATTTGAGTATTCAACGGTGGCATTCGGGAATGAGGTCCTGTATTCCATTAGAAAAAATGACGTATAATTTGTGTAATAATGATCTTTGTTAAAGTTTGGAGCCTGTATGTGAGATGTATAGGTCTGAATTTGTAATTGTTTTTTTTCCCCCATGGTGGTTGTGGTTGCACTAAACCATGGCAACAGTTGATGGTTGTTATGTAAGTTGATCTATCTTTTTCTTCCTCCTTTCGGGGTAGATTAGAGGGGGGTCAGGAGGGGTGAGTTAGGGGTGGGGGGGATTATATGGGATAAATATTATGTATTTTCTTGTATTTTGATTGTATGATTTACTTTCATTAATGAGAAAAATTGGAAAAAGAGTTTGATAACTGTTGGAACCCGAGGTGCTGGATCTCTGGCTTCTGAAGCTGGCAGTGAGAGGCTGTTGTTACCAGGGTGATTAGGGTCATGTTGGATGTTGGCTTCTTTCATGAGGCAGCCCCTTGCACAGATGTTGGCTTCTTTCATGAGGCAGCCCTTGCACAGATGTTGGCTTCTTTCATGAGGCAGCCCCTTGCACAGATGA